>NC_082393.1:17185891-17230891 GCF_031168955.1 Gadus macrocephalus
CTCTCTCTCCCTTATTCTCCCTCTCTCCTCTTTTTTTTTTTTTTTTTGCATTGGAAGTGGATGTTGACTATAGGGTTGTGTTTGTGGTATGTGCTGGGAGTGTATGGATACAAAAATGGGTACATTAGTGTGTGTCTTTGCATGCACACACAGATCTTTATATGTGGCTAGGTAATCTGCTGAATCTCCTCAGAGGAATAAACCCAGCATCTGTGCACCCTGACCCAAATCCTCCTTCCCCCTCCCTCATCCCTCCACCCCCTGCTCCCTCCTTTTAGCCCCTCCCGTCCTCCTCCCTTGGTTTCCCCCCATTCTATTCTCTCTCATGCCCCCTGCTGTTATTTCAGCCTCCTGACAATTAGGGATTGATAGATAGATGAGCAAACCGCAACAACACAGACACACACACAGACACACACACACACACACACACACACACACACACACACACACACACACACACACACACACACACACACACACACACACACACACACACACACACAGACCCACACACACACACTAGCACTAACGCGCACACGTCCTCTCAGGAATACAGGAGAATACAGAATAGATTGTCATGAAACTTGTTGTTGAGTCGGTTGTCAGCGCAGAGCTTCTTATTTCTTCAGTCTCTGTCTAAAACACTACATGCACAAGTGAGGGGGTTCTCCAAGCCCCCTCACTTTGCCTTTGTCTCATTTCCAGCCTCCGGACAAACCTATCACAAACGACGATGCGTACGCCAGTGTGCCACATTTCTATATATCTTGAATATATGCTTATTTTACTTTTTTATTTATTATTTTCTGTATTCATTCTATGCTTTTTGTAATTGTTTACTTCATCTATGCTGTTCTTAATTGTGAGTTGGTCTGATGTCGCCCATGTCGGGATTGTCCACGTTTAATCGCACTGCTTACATATTAGTGTGTGATTGTGTACGTAACGAATAGGTGCTGACTGACTAAGCAGTCTTCGTGCCGGACTCACTGGTTTACCCTCATCCCCATATCATCATCAATAAAAAATTTGCTTGTATGGGTATGCTAATGAGAGGGCTTGAGTAGATTTAGGGCTATGCTAATGAGAGGACTCAACGTGAGTCAGGGCTATGCTAACGAGAGGCCTCGACATGATTCAGGGCGAAGCTACCGAAGAAACTTGACATTATTCAGGGCGATGCTAACGAGATGACCTGACGTGATTCAGGGCGATGCTAATGAGAGGCCTTGGCGTGATTCGGGACGATGCTAACAAGAGCACTTGATGTGATCAGGGCGATGCTAACGAGAGGACCTGACGTGATTCAGGGCGATGCTCGCGAGGGAACTGGCATGATTCAGGGCGATGCTAACGAGAGGTAAAGACATGATTCAGGGAGATACTAACGAGAGGCCTTGACCTGATCCAGGGCGATGCTTACGAGAGGACCTGACATAATTCAGGGCTATGCTAAAGTGATTACTTTAATTGATTCAGGGCTATGCTAAGAAGATGACTTTAATTGATTCAGGGCTATGCCAACGAGAGGATCTGACGTGATTCAGGGCGATGCTAACGAGAGAACCTGACATGATTCAGGGCGATGCTAACGAGCGGACCGGACGTGATTCAGGGTGACGCTAGCGAGGGAACTTACATGATTCATGGTGATGTTAATGAGAGGACCTGACGTGATTCAGGGCAATGCTAACGAGGGAACTTGACATGTCTTGTGCTGCAGGGCCTCAAGGCGGCGGACAACGACCCGGCGGCGCCACCCTACGACTCCCTGCTGGTGTTCGACTACGAGGGCAGCGGCTCGGCAGCCGGCTCCCTCAGCTCCCTTCACTCATCCTCCAGCTGCGGTGACCAGGAGTACGACTACTTGGGGGACTGGGGCCCCCGCTTCCACAGGCTGGCCGACCTGTACGGTGGCGGCAGTGACGACTAGGTCCGCAGCACTCCATCGCCGCTGCATCACCCCTACCCTGCCCCCACCTGCACACCTCCCCCTTCCCCCCGGTGCTCCGATCCACTCCAGAGTGATAAGGATAGTCGAGGAGGAGAGGGAGGGGTAGGGGGAAGGGTGGGAAGGATGAGCCAAGGATATGGAGGTGTCAGACATGGGAGTGAGGGAAGGGGAGGTGCTGCACAACAGGGGGACGGGGGAAGTGATCACAGGTGCTGTGGGGGTAGGGGAAGGGGTATATGATTGTTATTGATGGAAGGGGTCATTAAGGACATGACGTGGGAATGAAACGTGTGCGAATTCTCTAGAGGACAGCCTACAGAGGGACTGCACTGTCGAGGATGTCTGATGAATAACAACAAAACATGGTGCGGACGGAAGAACCGCGATGCGGGGCTGACTTTCTAGCGTGCTCTGCATTTCCATGACAGTGGCATTGAGGAGTAGTTGAATGCCAACGCTAGCGTTCATGTAAGCTGATCCGGCGGATCTGAGCATATGCGATGACTGGCATCGGGGGACCCTTGTGATGCAAGTTGATATGCTTCCTGGAAGCAGCTAGCTAGGAACGCTCACGGGGGCCCCCGAGGAGCTTAAGGTTAACAGCAGATGAGGATTGCAAGTGCACCTAGCCATGCTGAAGACGCTCATTTTACACTTGAAACTCACAGTACAGAAGCACTGGGTTAAAATGTGCCTTTTTGTACATTTTTTTTATTTTGTAGGTTGTTTTATTTTCAATGCTTTGAAGCTCCTGAACTTTTGCAACTTTGGCATTGACTGTAAATGAAAATGTGTTGCCAGGAATCTGTCTGTTTCTGTTTCTGTGTGTGTGTGTGTGTGTGTGTGTGTGTGTGTGTGTGTGTGTGTGTGTGTGTGTGTGTGTGTGTGTGTGTGTGTGTGTGTGTGTGTGTGTGTGTGTGTGTGTGTGTGTGTGTGTGCGTGTTTGAGTGTTTTTTGCATGTGTCTGTGGGCATGTTTGGGTCATATCCCATTGCCAGAGTGTGTTTTTGTTTGTATAAACCATTCCCACAGAGAAACACTGGAATGAAGCTTCAAAGGACAAACCCTGTGTGAGAGACAGCTTTGGAAATGGCACCAGTCAAAAATAAATACAACTCTTCTGCACAGCAAGGATAGACATCTCATTAATTTGCATCTGATACCATTACTACGTTGACCATAGAGCTACCTATCTGTTTAGTTCTTTCACATTCTGTTGTTGTTGCCTGACCATTTCATTGGTCAAACACAAATGAGGGCAAACAAGGTATTTATCGCAAACTGCAGATTCAATTCAATTCAATTGTATTTGTATAGCCCTTAATCGCCATTACAGTCTCAAAGGGCTAAACAGGCCAAATGTTTATTACACCCCCTTTACCCAAGCCCCCACAAGGGCAAGAAAAAACTCCCTTTAATTAACAAGGAAGAAATCTTGAGAAGAAACGCATAGTAGGGGATCCCTTCTTCCAGGGATGGTCAGGAGTGCAATGGGTGCCATAATTGACATACAGGTAAATACATGCAAATCATATTAAATTGATGATGTGGTGCTGGCTGGTTAACCATGAGGAGAGTCCAGGCATCCAGTCCAGTCACCGCAACACGCTAGAACAGACAAAATAGTTATGTTTTTTTTTAGATGCCTTTGTCCTTCCTTCATAACTTTCAAAAGACCATTCTGATACCTGTAGACGTTACAGGTGTAACTACAATCTCTTAATATAATTATCATTCTATAATAACTACACTTTCAATATCCCAATTGGATTTCTGAATGTATACAGGTAGTAAAAGAGATACAGACAAAAAGTGGAAAGCATTGTGTTGCACAAATTCTCGCTGTAGTGGCTTTTCTACAACCAGGAAAATCGATGAAACAACTGAACAGTTTCACCCCATTTGAGTGTTAGCAGAGTGTGTTGTGTTAGAACTCAATTACTGTCAATTCAGCCGATTAAGCAAACAAAGACTTGAGCTGAACACAAAGTGGTATGTAAGAGTATACGTTGTTTTTTTTATCAACTGGACCTTTTCCAAAGCTATAGAGAACATGTGTATAGTGATACCAGAATTGTTGTTTATTTTGTGCTCTTTTGGCTGTAATCACAACAGTTGTGCAGCTGACACCAAGTACGGTAGTCACCTGGTTGTGTTTTGTTGCACAATTTTTCAATACAAAAACAGAATTGATCTGCTAATGATATGCCTTTGCATACGCTGTATCTCCTGATTGGCTTGTCACTGTAAATTTATAGAAAATGTACATATTGGTTTTTTTCATGTTATGTTACTTTGTTGATTTTCTTGGATATGTTCCATGAAAAAGACATGCTATCTTGTGTATGTATAAGTTGGATTACAAATTAAAACATTTTTGCATGTTTTCCTCTTTTGTTATTACACTACAACATTTCCAAAGGACCAAAATACTATGTATTGTGTATTGTATGGAGAACATATTCCAAGGTACAATGCAATAGAAACGCAGGTATTAAATGGAGAAGGATCAGATAATACAGTTGTTTTAATTGGTTAAACAACAAAAACGCCTCAAGTGTTATACCAATACCAATTACCAATGCTTCATAGATTTCTCACTGCCAAAATTTTCCAAATATTCAAGATTTCAAGATTCAAGATAATTTATTGTCATTTCAGCAATATACACAGTATACAGTGAAATGAAATAGCGTTTCCCAAGAACATAAGGTGCAACATGCGGTGCGACAAACAGAGGCCTGTTTCAGGTAGCTGGTTTAACAGAGTTTAATCCTGCGCTCTGAGTTGGTTGACTCAGAGTTCAGGGTTGAAAAGAAACTGAAGCTGTGTTCGAAATCGTTCCCTATCATGGATGTAGTGCACTAAATAGGGTGCACGCCATTTTGTAGGGTGTTCGAATTCTCAGTGGTCCACTATAGAGTGGCGAAGTCACGCCCCTTCCGGTAGGGCTCATGGGACCTATGAGATCGAAAAATATGAATGGGTGTCAATGGAGAGAAAATAATTATTTTCTGGTCCCAGTCTTTATATGCCCTGGATTACACATATGTTGTTTGTGGATTTAAATGATAATTTTTCATGCAAAGAAAACTAAAAATGTTCGTGAAGAAGTTTGATAATTTTAGGTTTTACGTGAGGCCGCTTTGTGAACTACAGCTCTTCGCTGCTCTAGACGCATATGATATACGTCACCACACCCGCCCTTGGAACTCGGCACAGAGATGGCGATCTCTCTGCCCCACTTCACCGCTTTTTCCAAGGGGAGGATAAAAGCATCGAAAGAGGTGAAAACCATTATAAGTCGGGGCACGTGCAGAGTTTCAGTTATGCCGATGGGAAGATTGTCGGTCTTCTCCACGCCAGTCGCAGGGAGCGTGACGTCACATACGAGCCGTGTAGTCTTTCTCGTTGTGTTTTCTCTACAGCCTTTATCTGAACAATTGCACAATAAACGGTCGAACTCTTTGCATGAAAAATTATCCTTTAAATCCACAAACAACATATGTGTAATCCAGGGCATATAAAGACCGGGACCAGAAAATAATTATTTTCTCTCCATTGACACCCATTCATATTTTTCGATCTCATAGGTCCCATGAGCCCTACCGGAAGAGGCGTGACTTCGCCACTCTATAGAGTGGCGAAGTTACACATATGTTCATTACACATATGTTGTTTGTGGATTTAAAGGATAATTTTTCATGCAAAGAGTTAAATAGTTCAAACAGGTAAACTAATTTTGAATTGAAATCAAATCAATTGTGCTGTTTTGCCTGCTGTACCTAATTTAACAGCTATATTCAACATGTGATGGGCCTATATTTAAGCAGTAAATGTAAGTAGTACATTTCCCAGCCACCCCCAACAGAAGGCTACACCTAGGCAAAATGCATTATATATATATATATATATTGTCTTCAAAATAGCGCTTACTGAATATTAGGGTAACATTTTCCTCCATGTTAGCAAATCGAAAAAAAGCAGAGGCCCGGAAGAGTGGAGGGGGTCCACCTCTGCAGCCCTCACAGAGGCTGAGGAGATGGCCCTCAGACAACAGAGTATGCGTCCTGTGGCTGAGGGCATCCCTGGGGGGAGCTCCTCTGATCCCCCCCCCACCCCCCAGGATAGAAGTGCCTTTATAAGAGGTTGGTTATTCAAAATAATTAAATATGTACACGCAACCCAGCATGTTGCAAATTAGATGGGGCAATATTCTAAGTAATAAGTAATAATTTCACTGTCTAATCATCTTCTTCCAGTTACTGATGGCGTCATCGCCCTACTTGAACCAGATGCCCTCACCAACCTCCATGCAATTGTAACAATTCAAAATATGCAAAAGGATGCTTTGGAGATCCACATTTTGGAACATAAGTTAAAGGTGAGTGAGGTGCAAACTGGGATACTGTTCCCTGCTCTAAAAACATACCCGATATGAATGACTTTTTTTGTGCTTTCAGGAAACAAAGAAATCCTCATAAAAAGTAGATTGTCTTTATTAGAACACGGGCTGTGGTGGGACAAGTTATTTTGTTGAACAGTTTACTCAAAGGGTTTTACTTCAGTGAACAATGCAGACGATTATGCTGAGCATGTGCATGTAGAGAAGAAGAGACACTATCTGGTTAAAAGCAGTAGGCCTACCAGGGTCCTTTCTGCCTTGCATTCTTAAAATTAGTTTCTTGACTTGCAGCAGTTATAGGTCCGTGGTTAGTCAGCTACTCTGATCATGGGAAAGCCACAACGTTAAAGTGACTGTAGTACAGAGCGGGTGGGATGCACGGGGCGGATCATTCTGCACATGCGTTAATTGCGTAAAAAAACCCAACTTAAACTTAAAGCATGCCCCCGGTGCGTTTGACAGTTAACATGGGGACTGAGAAGGTGGTCTAAATAAATGATAGATTGCGCTGAAAAACGATAGCGGTCGGGAAGAAAATTATCAGGAAAAGAAAGTATATCCAACCAGGGTCTTAATAATCGTTCCTCACGGAGATTCCTTCTGAGGATCGCAGCCTCTACATCCACAGGCTCTCGTAGAAAAGGACATGCCATTTCTAAAGGTGCGGCCACACCAACCGCGTTGCTCGCGTTGGACACCGCGAGTACCGCGCCTAACCTGAAGCTTGACCGGTGTGTGGTGGTTCAACGCTCCACCGCGTCACCGCGCCACCGCAGCTAGATGAGACCATTGTCCATGCAAGTGAACGGAGCGTACCCTCTTCGTCATAACTATCAAACCAAACATCCTTCACATTCACTGAGCAAAAATTATTTCTCGCTAAAAATGTTTCCATAAACGCATTTAATGGCGTAACTATGTAACTATTTCCACCCAGAATAAAGAAAGATGTCGGCCGTGGCTGCGATGGAGTCCGACGTAGGAAACCAAAACGCCGCGTTTGGGTGCATGATAGAGCTTAGATCGGGTTAGATTAAATAATCTCGGATATAAATAACACTAATCGGGTTAAATAACTTCACATGGTGTGTCTGGTGTGTTTCCAGCATTCGTAGTGTTGATCAGCAGAGAAATAGTCCGCCAAGACGTTGAGGTTGCTGAGCAACCAGAGACTCTGTCCATGCAAGTGAACGGAGTGTTCCCTCTTCGTCATAACTATCAAACCAAACATCCTTCACATTCACCGAGCGAACATTCTGAAAGTAAAATGCACATTTCTCGCTAGAAATGTTTCCATAAACGCATATAATGGCGTAACTATGTCACTATTTCCACCCAGAATAAAGAAAGATGTCGGCCATATGCTTCTGTGCAAGCTCACTACTCTCTGCCAGTGACGTCGGGTCAAGCTCCACGCTGATTGGCTACCGTGGCTTAGCGTCACGCGTTGAAGCGGTGAAAGTTCAATTTTCTGAACTCCGGGCGTTGGTGCGGTGGGCGCGGTACTGCGTTTACGTGCGTAATTACGTGCAACTTCCGCGCCTAAAGCCCCCAACGCAACGCTTCACCGCGTGTACTGCGCCTAGACCAATGGTTCCCTATGCAAAAATGCCGATTTTCAACGCCCCTACCGCGAGCATCGCGGTTGGTGTGGCCGTACCTTAACACTTCCTTCTGTCGGAGAGCTGCCTTCAGCCTTATAGACAACAAACTCGGAGTAGGTCTAACCACCTCCCGAGCAGGTTAGGTCCACGGCTTATGTTGCCGCAGCAACTCACTCTCGGTTGCGCTGAACCTGCTACCTGAAACGGAAAACCCAGAGTTTCCACTAACTCGGAGCGAACAAACTCGGGGTTGCCTCAAAACCAGCTACCTGAAACAGTGGGGTGTTCCACAAAGCCGGTTTTATCACATAACCGGGTAAGTTAACCCAGGGTTTGCTGTAACCCTAGGTTTTCCGTTCCAAAAGGATCACGGTATGTTAGTTGCTATAGCAACATATGCTCTGAATCAAACCTGGTCGGACCAGGTTTTGCGCAGGTTAAGTTTGAAACATAACCCGGTTTTGGGTATTTCAACCGGCGTTCACCGCAGATTTCATGTGTTCACAATGGCATGCCCTTTTGATGAGAGAACTGCTGATATCAGAGCGCAAATTATACGTGCAATCCACCGGGAGCGATGATAAGACCACGGCTCGACATCTTGGCATAGGCTATTGGATGACTTTTTGCTGGAGTGGAGAGATATAGATTCTCGCGCAAATCTTTAATATATTTAAATAGCCTTGCATAGCCAACACTACCAATCGAGGACCTGGCCTCAGTTCACTCCAGACTATTTGCGTAGCCCTCCGTTTTTTTCAAATGGTAGTTTTATCTAGGCTATAATGCTGGATATGCTGAGCACATCACAGTCGTTTCAGATGACCCATCCAAGATTTGTATCGGCCTCCTATCATACAAAGAGCAATATTGTCTGAGTACTATGCCGAGAGGCATTTACAACATAAAGTATAAAATAGCATCCACTGGAGAATGTTCGATCGTAGCCGGCGGCTTCATTACAAGCACTGATCCATCTTGATCTGTGAAGTTGATGAATTGTCACTTTTAGGTTTTCTACCCAGTTACCAAAAAAAAGAAACATTTGGAATAGTATGCGCTGTGGCAAGCACACGGTTTGCATGTGTTACTTCGAAGGCAAAAAAAATCTAAAATACAAGAAAACACAAAAACCTACATTCAACCAGTGTGGGGTATGGCCCATGACTCTCTGAGGTGGTAGGTACCTCCAGGTAGGCTACCCCCTCCATGCCAGGGCGCCCTGAATTTATGTTTATTAACAGCTCCTCCACCGGGGTCAAGACAATTTGAGGGCCAGATCCAGTCTGCCGACTGTCGGCCTTTTCACGATTGGCTTAAAAAAATGGCTTATTTAAATTTATACCAATACGATGGTGGGAAAAGCTTACCAGTTTGTATGTTTTTTATACTTCATTTTTATACTTGATCCTCTGACCGCTTGGAAGCAATCGGAGTACATATTGTTTTCGAAGAAAGGGGTTATGTGGTAGGATCTTTAAGAATGCTTAACTGGGATATTTATATATTCATAGCTCAAATATTAAGGATCATGCTTTTGACGTGTAACTAACGCATTTACGCGGTCAGCGATCCGCTGCCAGGCTTTGGTTCTCCGGGTTCCAGAGGTTTTAGCGTTCCCTTTTCTTGTGATAATGTCCTTCTCCTCGTCATAGCTCTCCAGGAGAACCTGGAGTTCCATTTCATTGAAATAAGCGGCCCGTTTCGCCATATCGATCAGGGTTTCCATGATCCATACATCACGTCTTTTTAAGTTTGGCGTGGACGCGCACAACCCTGTGTTAACCAACCCCGAGTTGATTGAACTAATGCATAACCGCTGCTGTGGAACCGAAAACTCTGGGTTGGTCGGCACAGGGTCAATCAACCTAGAGTTCAGCGTTAACTCAGTGTTTGTTAAACCTCCGTTCGTGGAACACCCCTCAGGCCTCAGGTGCGACAATAATAACAACATCAACAACAACATGCAACATATAACTGCAAACCAGTAAAGTGACTGTGTGGAATTTGCAGTGCGGGAATATAAATATAAATATGACTGTGTCTGAGTAGTGCGGGAATATGAATAAAAAACAATAGTGCAATAGTGCATAAACCAAGGGCAACAGAGATGATCAGATCAGTCCCTTAGAGTTGAGGAGTCGGATGGCCTGGGGGAAGATGCTGTACTGTAGTCTGGTTGTGGCGGACTGGATGCTCCGGTACCTTCTGCCAGACGGAAGGGGTGAGAAAAATTTGTGTGAGGGGTGGGAGTGTGTCATCCACAATGCTGGTTGCCTTGCGGATGCAACGAGTGGTGTAAATGTCTGAGATGGAGGGGAGAGAGACGCCGATGATCTTCTCAGCTGTCCTCACTACTCGCTGCAGGTTCTTGCGGTCCAGTTTGGTGCAGTTTCCGAACCAGGCAGTGATGCAGCTACCCAGGATGCTCTCTATGGTCCCTCTGTAAAAAGTGGTGGGAATGGGGGGTGGGAGGTGGGCTCTCTTCAGCCTTCTCAGGAAGTGGAGGCGCTGCTGGGCTTTCTTAACAGTGGAGCTGGTGTTGAGGGACCAAGTTAAGCTCTCAGCCATGTGGACACCAAGGAATTTGGTGTTCTTCACGATCTCCACCGGGGAGCCATCAACGTCCAGCGGCTCGTGGTCCCTCTGTGCTCTCCTGAAGTCAACAACCATCTCTTTGGTTTTGTCTACGTTCAGGGACAGGTTGTTGACTTTGCACCAGGTTAGCAGTTGTTTCACCTCCTCTCTGTAAGCTGACTCGTCATTCTTTTCTATCAGACCCACCACGGTCGTATCGTCGGCGAACTTGATGATGTGATTCGAGCCGTGTAGCGCCGTTCAGTCGTGCGTCAGTAGTGTGAACAGCAGTGGACTGAGCAAACAGCCTTGAGGGGCCCCTGTGCTCAGAGTGGTGATGTTGGAGGTGTTTTTCCCGATCCGGACTGTCTGGGGTCTCCCCGTCAGAAAGTCCAAGATCCAGTTGCAGAGGGAGATGTTCAGGCCCAGCAAGCCCAGCTTCGTGATCAGATGCTGGGGGACGATTGTGTTGAATGCTGAACTGAAGTCTATGAACAGCATTCTAACATATGTGTCCTTTTTTTCCAGGTGGGTGAGTGCTAGGTGGAGGGTGGTTGAGATGGCGTCGTCGGTAGAGCGGTTTGCTAGATACGGAAACTGCAGGGGGTCTAGGGTGGGAGGCAGGAGGCTCTTTATGTGCCTCAGGATCAGCCTCTCAAAGCACTTCATGATGGTAGAAGTGAGTGCGATGGTGCGGTAGTCGTTGAGGCAGGACACAGGTGACTTTTTCGGCACAGGGACAATGGTGGTAGTTTTGAAGCACGATGGGACGTTGGCACAGCTCAGGGAGATGTTGAAGATGTCCGTGAGAACATCTGCCAGCTGGTCTGCACATCCTTTGAGCACACTCCCGGGAATGTTGTCTGGGCCAGCAGCCTTACGCGGATTCACTCTGCGCAGTGACTTTTTCACCTCAGCCGTGGTCAGACGTAGCACTTGTTCGTCGGGAGAGGGGATGTTCTTCTCCGCCACCACATCATTTTGTGCTTCAAACCGGGCGTAGAACACAATCAGAGCATCAGGCCGAGAGGCATCACTGTCACAGGCTGGTGTAGATGACCTGTAGTTGGTGATGGCTTGGATGCCCTGCCATAGCTGCCGTCTACTGTCTCTGAAGTGGCCGTGGATTTTCTGGGCATGTGCACGCTTAGCGTCCCCGATAGCCCGGGCCAGTATTGCCCTCGCTATGCTCAGAGCCTTCTTATCACCTGCTCTGAAGGCTATGTCTAGGGCTCTCAGCAGTGCACGTACCTCTGCAGTCATCCATGGCTTCTGATTGGAGCGTGTGGTGATGGACTTGGTGACAGTGACGTCATCAGTGCACTTACTGATGTAACCAGTCACTGATGCTGTGTACTCCTCCAGGTCAATGAAGCTGTCGATGGTTGGTGCTTCCCTAAACATATGCCAGTCGGTGCACTCAAAACAGTCCTGGAGGGCAGAGATGGCTCCTGCTGGCCAGGTTTTCACCTGTTTCTTGGCTGGTCTGGAGCGTCTGACGAGCGGTCTGTATGCTGGGATCAGCTTGACGGAGATGTGATCCGAGTATCCGAGGGGGGGGGGGGGCGTGGCTCAGCCCGGTACGCACCGGTTACGTTGGTGTAAACAAAATCCAGCATGCTCGCCCCACTCGTCTCAAAATTCACATGTTGATGAAATTTAGGAAGCACAGTTTTGAGATTTGCATGGTTGAAATCTCCAGCGACAATGAGCAGTCCTTCTGGGTGAGTGTTTTGGAGATCGCTAATGGCTCCGTACAGTGCGGCTAGCGCTTCCTTAGCATTTGCACTGGGGGGAATGTAAACAGCTACCACATGCAGGGAGGAAAACTCTCGTGGCAAATAAAAGGGTCTACATCCCACAACCACGTATTCCACCAGCGATGAACAGTACTTTGAGACTAGGGCAGAGTTGTTGCACCAGTCAGTGTTGATGTAAACACACAGTCCGCCACCTCGGGTCTTGCCGCAAAGTGATGAGTCCCTGTCGGCTCGATGCGAGGTTAGTCCGTCTAGCTGAATGGCCGCATCCGGGACTCGATCGCTGAGCCATGTTTCTGTAAAAACACAGACACAGCAGTCCCTAGTCTCCCGTTGAGTAATCCGCTGTAGTCGGATGTAGTCCAGTTTATTCTCCAGGGAGCGGACTTTGGAGAGCAGGATAGACGGGAGAGCCGGCCGGCTAGCGTTAGCTCTTAGCCTAGCACGGACGCCGGCTCTCTTGCCCCTCTTACAGCGTCTCTCACATCGCTTTCGCCGCCTCCTCAGCCAGCCCTTGCCAGGGCTGGGGCTGGGGGGTTTACATAGCAAGCCAAGAGCCTGTAGTTCGTTTAGAAGTTCCCCCGATGGTACAACTGCCGGACTGCGTTTGAGTTCCAGTAGAAGAGTACGATTTATACGTTTAAGACGCATAGTTAAACGTATAAATAGTTATAATAGTAATAGTTAATAGTTTATACGTTTAACATGATTTAAGACACATAGATTACGATTTAAATACACATAAATAACACCGTATTTTTGCTCTCGGGGGGTCGCAGCGAACCAGTCACGCCACCGCCATGGCAACCAACCAAAATATGGAGTCGTTGCAAAAAGTAGGGTCACGCAAGATTAATTGTAGAATAGAATTGTATTTGATTACATTGCAACAGAAATGTGTACCAGTATATAAATGTAATATTGCTTACTTCCACCACTGCGTTGTCTGATTTCTGGAGCAGAAATCAATCAAGATGGCCTTTTATGTTGTTTGAATGAAATGGAAATAGTCTTGGCCTTGGGGACACATACATTTTTCCAATTCAAATAAAGCACCAGTTCACAAGGCTTACATTCTTGATATATAGAATAGACATGTCAAACCAAAACATAGTTTCTCAACCCCTTTGACAAGTGATTTTGATAAAACAGGTATAAAACTAAAACAATGTAGTACAAAATACCAATAAATAAGCATTAATTGCAAACAACTATACAGACTGATTAACGTATCAGTTACAATAACAGAATGGTTCATTGTCTTAACCGGGCCACGCCAATGAGAGCTCAACAAAGATCTTTGTTGAGCCAATGAGAGCTGGACGAAGAAGAATAATTTGATTATAGTTGGACAAACAAACTGAAACACTGAAAATTGGTTTATCACAGCTGCTTCGCATCAACCTCGATTCTATTGTATCCTGGAGTGCCGGAGGGCCATCCACAAGGTCTATAAGTCCAGGATATTGAAAGCCCTCTCACAGTCCACATAGTTGATATACAGGGATGAGTTCCTCTCCAGACTACTATCCAGAGAGAAGCGCTTTGGTATCTGCAATATTGATCCTGACGGGTGCCTGTGTAACGATGGTCAAGCATCAGGGAGACGGAGGCGAAACTGTTGAATTTTCTTTCTTTTATTTTCCTTTTGAAAATAAATCAAATCATTGCCATCAGAAATCGGTGTACATATACAGCATCAGATCAAAAGCAAGGGCTTCTCTGCTGATTACTAGTAATAGAAAATGCATACAAAACATTTAACTTCCCATGAATGGGCATAACTGTAGTCCAATACCTTTTGAAAATAAATCAAATCATTGCCATCAGAAATCGGTGTACAGCATCTGCACAAGCAAGAAAGAGAGTAATATCACTTTCAATGTATGAACGTGGCTAGCGGAGTTTACGGCTAGCCATGTTAGCCTTAGCATGTAGAAACCCAAGGTCATAAGAAAAGTATTAATAAACTTTCTCTAAAACATGCAAACTACAGTACGATCGTAACAGTGAATGGAAAATAACATAACACATGGGATACATCGAAGTTATCAACTTAAACATGAATTCACTTTAAGAAAACTGATATTGGGTACAGTGCTTTATATAGCGAACCTACCAGATCAAAAGCAAGGGCTTCTCTGATCGAGTAGGAACGCAGCACAGAACTAAACGCGGCAGATCTGCCGTACACCATATGGCCACGGGTGGCTCCCATTCACACTTATTAACCACGGCAGTTTTATTTTGGCGAGAATCATATATAACAATACACTACATTTTTAACTCTGTTACATCCACCCCCTCTGAATTCCGCCAAAATCTACAAGGTCGCAAGGCATTATGTCCACCTTTACCAAAAATATAATAATAAGAAACCCACATGACATGGTTACACATATACTCCAACTTGAAAAGTATCCCCAAAGGGATGAAGTGGAAAGAGAGGCACAAAACTCACTACCAACTTCTGGAAGCAGGATGCAGTCTACACCCCACACAAACACCCCACTATATCTAACAGATATAGAAGCAGGCCCCCACGCCTGGACTCTGACTCATGTAATCTCAAAACACACTGATCACATCAAGACCCTTAGGTAACCCTTCCTTTTACAGTCCCCTAATTACTAGGTATTTACCCGGTACAAACATGGTAAATCATAGTGTATTACTGGGTAATTGCCACTGGTAATAAGAAGGTAAATACAGAGGTAGTTACCCGGTAAATACATGGTAAATCATAGTGTATTACTGGGTAATTACCACTGGTAATAAGAAGGTAAATACAGAGGAATTATCCGGTAAATTATAGTGTATTACTGTGTAATTACCACTGGTAATAAGAAGGTAAATACAGAGGAATTACAGCTGAAGTACTAAGTAAAACCTCCACTATTACCCATCAACTCAACTAAGTAGCGTGTAGTTGCAACTGTTTCAGGTTGGTAATAACTCCGATATTGTGTACTTCCTAGGAAATTAGGGAACCAATTCTTATAAACACCTATTATCCAAGGTTTATGTTGGTAACAGCCCAAATTTAATGATGTACTATCTATAAATTAGCATAGTGCTTTCCAATAAAATACTATTTCTTAGTTATTATTCATAGCTACACCCATTTAGAAAGGGTTTATTCGATTTACCACTATGGAATTACTTACCTGGTAACAACCCTCTGCAGGAACAGTTTTCCTCTAGTGTCATGGTACATCTTCTTAAATACTGGGTACAAAGCCGTTTGTTTCCATGGTATTACCAGGTTCTTACCATATAATTTATAATAGATTCCATTATCCATGCAGTCAACACAAACATGTACCATGTACGTTCTGCGACGTTACCAAGTAAAACACGACAACTTACCCAGTAATTAAGCTGAAACTGTACTGTAAAAGGAAGCCTCGTTTGTTTCCATGGTATTACCAGGTTCTTGCCATATAATTTATAATACATTTCATTGTCCATGCAGTCAACACAAACTTGTACCAAGTACGTTCTGCGACGTTACCAAGTAAAACACGACAATTTACCCAGTAAGTAAGCTGAAACTGTACTGTAAAAGGAAGCCTCGTTTGTTTCCATGGTATTACCAGGTTCTTACCATATAATTTGTAATACATTATTCCCTTTTCCATGCAGTCAACACAAACTTGTACCATGTACGTTCTGTGACGTTACCAAGTAAAACACAACAATTTACCCAGTAATTAAGATGAAACTGTACTGTAAAAGGAAGCCTCGTTTGTTTCCATGGTATTACCAGGTTCTTACCATATAATTTGTAATACATTATTCCCTTTTCCATGCAGTCAACACAAACTTGTACCATGTACGTTCTGTGATGTTACCAAGTAAAACACGACAATTTACCCAGTAATTAAGCTGAAACTGTACTGTAAAAGGAAGCCTTGTTTGTTTCCATGGTATTACCAGGTTCTTACCATATAATTTGTAATACATTATTCCCTTTTCCATGCAGTCAACACAAACTTGTACCATGTACGTTCTGTGACGTTACCAAGTAAAACACGACAATTTACCCAGTAATTAAGCTGAAACTGTACTGTAAAAGGAAGCCTCGTTTGTTTCCATGGTATTACCAGGTTCTTACCATATAATTTGTAATACATTATTCCCTTTTCCATGCAGTCAACACAAACTTGTGCCATGTACGTTCTGCGATGTTACCAAGTAAAACACGACAATTTACCCAGTAATTAAGCTGAAACTGTACTGTAAAAGGAAGCCTTGTTTATTACCATGGTATTACCAGGTTCTTACCATATAATTTGTAATACATTATTCCCTTTTCCATGCAGTCAACACAAACTTGTACCATGTACATTCTGCGACGTTACCAAGTAAAACACGACAATTTACCCAGTAAGTAAGCTGAAACTGTACTGTAAAAGGAAGCCTAGTTTGTTTCCATGGTATTACCAGGCTCTTACCATATAAGTTGTAACTGGTTATTCCCTTTTCCATGCAATCAACACAAACCATATATGTTCTGCAACATCGTTCACCAGTAGTTAAGCACTTTAATTGTTGTTATAAAACCCCAAACCACTGTTGATGAAAGGCATATTAGAATTAAACAAAATCAAAGGCTTATTTTTCAAACAATGCATATCTCACAAACAGGCACTGAACACTGAAGAAATCGGACAAAAAAAAGAGCCGTCCACATCAACTCAATTTAAATGTTACTGATGGTGTTTTCATAAAACACATGACATTGTTATGGCAAGTGACCACAAGGAAGACTGCTTCAACCTCTTCAATTTGAATAAGCGGTGAATGCCATGCAGCAATCTGCCTATGGGAGCATCTTTGTGGTCATTCGCAAACCAATGAGTCCACTCGATGAATGAGAGATGACTCTTTAGTGTCTTCTCTGTGAGGTATCCCTGCAGTCTCCACATCTGGGATTTGAAGGCTGACCAAGACCTGACCAGGTACCTCCAAATCTCCCCTTCCATACTGTAATAAAGAATCAGAAGACAAGAAAATAAACATTAGGACTGTCAATTAATGAACATTTCTAGAACATGTAGAACTCAGATAATTTTTGTTTATTAGTTAAAAAAGGATGCTGATCCTCTGGCCATTGTGTTTGGTCATATTGAAAAGAGATTAAGGCATAGCCATAAATACAGTTAATAGGACGGGAGGGGACAGGCTGTTAGCTCCGATTAGCACTTTAGCATCGAGCTAGCGGAGCTTCTGTCATTCAAATAACTCGGACATGTTGTTTAAAACCTATAACACCCAATTTATTAAAATATCCGGATTTAATCGGGCTCTCTCCCATAAGTACAGTTAATAGGACGGGAAGAGACAGGCTCTGTTTGCCCCGGTTCGCGCGATGCTAAAGAGCAGCTCTACCGGAGCATGCCACCTCAACAGGTGCAAGTTAGCCTCCGGTTAGATATTCGCCGGATATTCGGTTTACCACCCAATCGGATTCATCAACATAAGTGCAATACATTACGGGCTTAGTATATTGAGGACGGTTTAGGACGGCGTATCGCGAAAATCACAAACACATGTTGTCGCCATCGATGTCTGTGCAACAACGTCATTTACGTTCTGGCTGCTACCTGTTTTAGGGACCGTCAACAAGTTACACAAACCGACTGGTGGCAGAGACGTTACCATGGAATTGTTTCAGACAGGAAATTAATCACACAAATATATTGAAATATAGTTAATCTAAACTATATTTGAAATTATTAATGGCATCCCGTTTAACAATAATGCAATATATTAGCAAAGTTACCTGCAGTAAGTAGCAGCCCACCATTGGCAACTACTACTACAATCAGGTGACAAAATGTATTTTTTTAGTGATTTTTATGTTATTTTATATGATTTATTTCCAGAAATAATTCCATGGTAACGTCTCTGCCACCAGTCGGTTTGTTTGTGTAACTACACTTACCAACTGTATGTTGGCTGACATTGTCAGCCAACATACAGTTGGTATACACAATTGAAATTCAAAATGTTAATCACTATGCAAATGAGAGTATAGCTAATTCATGGTAATTTTTAAGGTGCAGTAATTTCACACTTTTACACTATTCAATTACTGTATGGTATGTTAGATAACAAAAGTAAGAGCTCAAATTAGAGCAATTGAAAAAGTGAAACATTAGTCTCCTGTCATCTCCTTCTCATGCACTGGTTAGCCATGGTTGTAAAGAGTTCATTAAATTATTTTGCGTAGATTTTGTCCTTGTTTAGCATGTGCTATTGCTATTATAGATATACAAAGGACAACTCATCATTTTTGTGTTCTATTTGTTCATACTGTTATTAAAACTGATAAACCTACTCAGCTTTCCATGATTGTTGATAATCGTTATACTCTTAAATCAGTGGGTTGTAGACCCCTGCGTTGGCGAGTGTGGTGCGACACCCCATAAGCGCCACACACGTACACGTACCGGTTGGGACGAGGCTGGGAGGGAATCATCACAGTATACCCACTACAATAAAATAGACTACACCACTGGGTAAACCGAATATCCGGCGAATATCAAACCGGAGGCTAACTTGCACCTGTTGAGGTGGCATGCTCCGGTAGAGCTGCTCTTTAGCATCGTGCTAACCGGGGCTAACAGAGTCTGTCTCTTCCCGTCCTATTAACTGTACTTATGGGAGAGAGCCCGATTAAATCCGGATATTTTAATAAATTGGGTGTTATAGGTTTTAAACAACATGTCCGAGTTATTTGAATGACAGAAGCTCCGCTAGCTCGATGCTAAAGTGCTAATCGGAGCTAACAGCCTGTCCCCTCCCGTCCTATTAACTGTATTTATGGCTATGCCTTTTTCTCTTTTCAATATGACCAAACACAATGGCCAGAGGATCAGCATCCTTTTTTAACTAATAAACAAAAATTATCTGAGTTCTACATGTTCTAGAAATGTTCATTAATTGACAGTCCTAATGTTTATTTTCTTGTCTTCTGATTCTTTATTACAGTATGGAAGGGGAGATTTGGAGGTACCTGGTCAGGTCTTGGTCAGCCTTCAAATCCCAGATGTGGAGACTGCAGGGATACCTCACAGAGAAGACACTAAAGAGTCATCTCTCATTCATCGAGTGGACTCATTGGTTTGCGAATGACCACAAAGATGCTCCCATAGGCAGATTGCTGCATGGCATTCACCGCTTATTCAAATTGAAGAGGTTGAAGCAGTCTTCCTTGTGGTCACTTGCCATAACAATGTCATGTGTTTTATGAAAACACCATCAGTAACATTTAAATTGAGTTGATGTGGACGGCTCTTTTTTTTGTCCGATTTCTTCAGTGTTCAGTGCCTGTTTGTGAGATATGCATTGTTTGAAAGAAAAGCCTTTGATTTTGTTTAATTCTAATATGCCTTTCATCAACAGTGGTTTGGGGTTTTATAACAACAATTAAAGTGCTTAACTACTGGTGAACGATGTTGCAGAACATATATGGTTTGTGTTGATTGCATGGAAAAGGGAATAACCAGTTACAACTTATATGGTAAGAGCCTGGTAATACCATGGAAACAAACTAGGCTTCCTTTTACAGTACAGTTTCAGCTTACTTACTGGGTAAATTGTCGTGTTTTACTTGGTAACGTCGCAGAATGTACATGGTACAAGTTTGTGTTGACTGCATGGAAAAGGGAATAATGTATTACAAATTATATGGTAAGAACCTGGTAATACCATGGAAATAAACAAGGCTTCCTTTTACAGTACAGTTTCAGCTTAATTACTGGGTAAATTGTCGTGTTTTACTTGGTAACGTCGCAGAATGTACATGGTACAAGTTTGTGTTGACTGCATGGAAAAGGGAATAATGTATTACAAATTATATGGTAAGAACCTGGTAATACCATGGAAATAAACAAGGCTTCCTTTTACAGTACAGTTTCAGCTTAATTACTGGGTAAATTGTCGTGTTTTACTTGGTAACGTCGCAGAACGTACATGGCACAAGTTTGTGTTGACTGCATGGAAAAGGGAATAATGTATTACAAATTATATGGTAAGAACCTGGAAATACCATGGAAACAAACGAGGCTTCCTTTTACAGTACAGTTTCAGCTTAATTACTGGGTAAATTGTCGTGTTTTACTTGGTAACGTCACAGAACGTACATGGTACAAGTTTGTGTTGACTGCATGGAAAAGGGAATAATGTATTACAAATTATATGGTAAGAACCTGGTAATACCATGGAAACAAACGAGGCTTCCTTTTACAGTACAGTTTCAGCTTAATTACTGGGTAAATTGTCGTGTTTTACTTGGTAACGTCATAGAACGTACATGGTACAAGTTTGTGTTGACTGCATGGAAAAGGGAATAATGTATTACAAATTATATGGTAAGAACCTGGTAATACCATGGAAACAAACTAGGCTTCCTTTTACAGTACAGTTTCAGCTTAATTACTGGGTAAGTTGTCGTGTTTTACTTGGTAACGTCGCAGAACGTACATGGTACATGTTTGTGTTGACTGCATGGATAATGGAATCTATTATAAATTATATGGTAAGAACCTGGTAATACCATGGAAACAAACGGCTTTGTACCCAGTATTTAAGAAGATGTACCATGACACTAGAGGAAAACTGTTCCTGCAGAGGGTTGTTACCAGGTAAGTAATTCCATAGTGGTAAATCGAATAAACCCTTTCTAAATGGGTGTAGCTATGAATAATAACGAAGAAATAGTATTTTATTGGAAAGCACTATGCTAATTTCTAGATAGTACATCATTACATTTGGGCTGTTACCAACATAAACCTTGGATAATAGGTCTTTATAAGAATTGGTTGCCTAATTTCCTAGGAAGTACACAATATTTTGGAGTTATTACCAACCTAAATCAGTTACAACTACACGCTACTTAGTTGAGTTGATGGGTAATAGTGGAGGTTTTACTTAGTACTTCAGCTGTAATTCCTCTGTATTTACCTTCTTATTACCAGTGGTAATTACACAGTAATACACTATAATTTACCGGATAATTCCTCTGTATTTACCTTCTTATTACCAGTGGTAATTACCCAGTAATACACTATGATTTACCATGTATTTACCGGGTAACTACCTCTGTATTTACCTTCTTATTACCAGTGGCAATTACCCAGTAATACACTATGATTTACCATGTATGTACCGGGTAAATACCTAGTAATTAGGGGACTGTAAAAGGAAGGGTTACCGACCCTTAGTCTCACTAAAACATCCTAAACATTGACCTAGAAACGGCATTGCTTACAAAACCCTGTTTGGACATCTGACACAGTAAACTGTTAACTGGCTTTACTATACGTCCAAAACGACTCCTAGCTGTGTGCAAGGTGTTGGAACCTGAGTGAGCGGAGGATGACCGTGTGCTTCGTGTATCGTCTGAGCGCTCTGCGTTGTGTGTGCGTGTATTCCGAGAGTCAGTGAGGAAGGCACGAGAGAACCCATGTCCAGAGCTCGACTCTGTCTGTGAACTGCCTGTATGCCCGGACCCATTACTCATACTCAGGACGTCTTCTGATAAGCTACGCTCTGCATGGACATCTGCACTCACAGTGGTCAGGTTGTCAACCCACTCCTGAGTCCTACCTCCAGCATCCTCTCTCCCCGCAACAGGCATCGATTCATCTGCATTAGCGATGTCGCTCGACCCTTTCCCGCAGGAGGACACAAAGGTTCCATCTGAAACACTGTCTGCATCGATGGGCAGGAAATTAACGAGCATCAGCAGGTTGCGATGGACAACTCTTTCTTGGCCTGTTTCAGGGTGTCGGATCCGGTAAGTGTGGGTGGAGGCATTGATGCTGACGACAGTATACACTGTGGACTCCCAACGGTCTGCAATCTTCCGTTTCCCTCTCTCCCGCTTGTTGGACACCAGGACACGATCACCCACAGCAATCAGTTTCCCCTTTGTACGACGGTTATAGAATTCAGCCTGCCGATCCTGCTCCCTGTTGACATGTCCTTGAGCGATAGCCATGGCCTCTTGCAGGTCTTTAGTCAGAGACACCACATAGTTGTCATGTCAACAGGCAGGCGTGGGACTCTACCAAACATAAGGTAAAATGGGGGATAACCTGTGGTTTCATGTACCGTGCAATTATACATAAACGTCAGTGTCTGGAGATGTCGGGGCCAATTATATTTAGCTTCAGGCGAGAGGGCGCGAATCATGTTCCCCAACGTCCTGTTGAAACGCTCCACACTGCCGTTGCCCATCGGATGGTATGGGGTGGTTCGGGACTTCCTCACACCGGCGACCTTCAACAATTCACTGATTAGTTGACTTTCAAACGAGGCCCCCTGATCGGAGTGGATCCTCTCAGGAAAGCCATATATGCAGAAGTACTGGTCCCAGAGTTGCTTCGCCACTTGTTTGGCACACTGATCACGGCAGGGGAAGGCTTGCGCCAGCCTGGTAAAATGGTCTGTAACCACCAGCACATCAACAGACTTGTTGTTCGAATCCTCTGCGGTCCAAAAGTTTATGCACACGATTTCGAGAGGAGCAGACGTTTTTATACTTTCCAGGGGTGCTCTTCCTTCTGGATCAGCAGTCTTGCTGATGACGCATCTTGGGCAGTGACAGACATATTCTTTAACGTCCCTGTCTATGTGAGCCCAGAAGAAACGCTGACGGGCCAAGCTCAAACTCCTGAACTGCCCCTGATGACCAGCACTGTCGTGAATGCCCTTGAGGACCTCGGACTTAAAAGAGTCAGGGACCACTAACTGGTGTCTTTTCTTCCTGGACACCTGGTCTTTGGAGACTCTGTACAGAATATCATTGCAAGTGGTCAGTTTCTCCCAGTGTTTCAGGTACCTTACAACCATAGCAGGCTCCTTAGATTTCTCTCTCCTGGATGGACGATGGCCTCGGTCCACATAATACAGCACCCTGGAGAGGACAGGATCACTCAACTGCCCTTCACGCAGTTCTCTCTCTGTAAAAGCAGGCAGGGCCTCTTCATCAGTGGGAACCAGCTGTGGGAGCTGTTGGAGAATGCCAACAGCTCGCACCCTGGCACTCGACTCCCATCGACTGTGTGTCTCAAGGATGGCAGAGACCTCGTCTTCGGAGAAGGACCGGTTCTTGGCACCGTCTGACACATAGGGCTCCCCTCTTTCACACACCAAGTCATCTTGGATGGCAGACTGCCTAAAGGTGTCCTGGACAGTGTCAGCCGAGACAGGGACTGCTTTGGCAAGGAGCTCACTGTAGGGGTATCGGAGCAGCTGTCTCCCAGCAGCTGACCTCACGAAAGGCTGACGACTCAGTGCATCTGCAACCGTGTTCTTGGGACCCGGGATGTACTTGATATCAAACACGTAGGATGCCAACTTTGCCACCCAGCGCTGCTCGCAGGCATCCAGTCGTGGCTTAGTCATGATGTGTGTGAGGGGGTTATTATCCGTCCACACTGTGAACGTATGACCCTTAAGCCAATGGCTAAACTTGTCACACACGGACCACTTTAGCGCCAGAAATTCTAGGCGATGAGCAGGGTACTTTTTCTGAGCTCTTGATAGAGATTTGCTGGCGAAAGCCACTAGTCGGGCCACAGTGTCACCTTTCTGAACTTGCGATAGTACTGCTCCCAAGCCATCCAAGGAGGCGTCGGTGCATAAGACGAAGGGACGTGTGAAGTCTGGGTGTGCTAGGACGACTGAGGTCAGTAACGCCGTCTTCAGACCCTCAAATGCTTTCTGATGGTCTGACATCCAATCAGCAGGGGTCAACTTCCTGTATGGAGCAGGGCGCTTTGTGCGAGGCCTTCCCTTGCGCTTCTGCTTCTGACCAGCCAAGGGGTCAAAGAGAGGCTTAGCCGTTGCAGAGTAATCGGGCACAAAGTGCTGGTAATAGTTTACCATCCCCAAGAAAGACCTCACACGAGTCTGAGACGGCGTCACTCCATCAAGTTCCATCAGGTCCGTAGCCACCATCTTGTTGACGGCCTCAACCTTAGCTGGGTCTGTGGACACATCTGACTCATCAATGATGTGTCCCAGAAACTTCACAGACCTTCTGAGCAGCCAGCACTTCTTCGGGGCCAGTTTCAGGTTGTGCAGGCGAAGCCGACCAAAGACCTGCTCCAGCCTCTCAAGAGCCAACGCCTCAGTTTGTGCAAATACTAGCAAATCGTCCAGATAGCATAACAAGCTTAGAAAGTTCTGTTCACCGAATATGCTGATCATCATCCTCATGAAACTGGCTGGGCTGTTGCACAGGCCCTGCGGGAGACGGTTGTACTCATACAAGCCCATGGGTGTTGTGAATGCAGAGTACTTGCGGTCTTCTTCATCTCATCTCATCTCATTTTCGTCCGCTTATCCGGGGTCGGGTCGCGGGGGGAGCAGCTCAAGCAGGGGGCCCCAGACTTCCCTTTCCCGGGCCACATTGACCAACTCTGACGGGGGGATCCCGAGGCGTTCCCAGGCCAGTGTTGAAATATAATCTCTCCACCTAGTCCTGGGTCTTCCCTGAGGTCTCCTCCCCACTGGACGTGCCTGAAACACCTCCCAAGGAAGGCGCCCAGTGGGCATCCTTACCAGATGCCCGAACCACCTCAGCTGACTCCTTTCTAAGTAAAGGAGCAGCAGCTCTAATCCAAGTTCCTCACGGATGACTGAGCTTCTCACCCTATCCCTAAAGGTACGGCCACACCAAACGCGTTACCTGCGTACCACGCGTATAAAATCGGCAATTTTTCCATAGGGAAGCATTGGTTTACGCGCGTATGAGGTGCGTACACGCGTATCATGCGTACCAAGCAACATTTTACTCGCTGTAGGGGCGTATGAGGCGCGTACATATACGCGCGTATATATACGCGCGCACATATACGCACGTACATATACGCGCGTATATATACGCGCGCACATATACGCACGTACATATACGCGCGTACATGTACGCGAGGAGTTCAAAAAATTTAACTTTTTACGCTCATACGCGCCGCAATAGCCAATCAGCGTTGAGCTTGACCCGACGTCACTGGCAGAGAGTAGTGAGCTTGGACAGAAGCATACGGCCGACATCTTTCTTTATTCTGTGTGGAAATAGTAACATAGTTACGCCATTAAATGCTTTTATGGAAACATTTTTAGCGAGAAATGTGCATTTTACTTTCATAATGTTCGCTCGGTGAATGTGAAGGATGTTTGGTTTGATAGTTATGACGAAGAGGGAACGCTCCGTTCACTTGCATGGACAGAGTCTCTGGTTACTAAGCAACCTCAACGTCTTGGCGGACTATATATCTGCTGATCAACACTACGAATGCTGGAAACACACCAGACACACCATGTGAAGTTATTTAACCCGATTATTGTTATTTATATCCGAGATTATTTAATCTAACCCGATCTAAACTCTATCACCCAAACACGGCGGCGTTTGGGTTTCCTACCTCGGACTCCAGAGCAGCCATGTCCATGGCAGCCACGGCCGGCAACTTTCTTTATTCTGAGTGGAAATAGTAACATAGTTACGCCATTAAATGCGTTTATGGAAACATTTCTAGCGAGAAATGTGCATTTTACTCTCCTAATGTTCGCTCGGTGAATGTGAAGGATGTTTGGTTTGATAGTTATGACGAAGAGTGAACGCTCCGTTCACTTGCATGGACAGAGTCTCTGATTGCTAAGCAACCTCAACGTCTTGGCGGACTATTTCTCTGCTGATCAACACTACGAATGCTGGAAACACACCAGACACACCATGTGAAGTTATTTAACCCGATTATTGTTATTTATATCCGAGATTATTTAATCTAACCCGATCCAAGCTCTATCATCCATCCAAACACGGCAGCGTTTGGGTTTCCTTCCTCGGACTCCTAAATCCAGCGCAGCCACAGGCTGGGGGGGGGGGGGGGTTTTGGGCGGTCTCATCTACGCGCGTATGCGTACGCGCGTATCTGACCATTTTTGACACAAAATGGTCAAGCAACATTTTCGCTGCGTTACGCACGTACATGGTACGCGCTTGGTGTGTTCGCACCTTAAGGGAGACGCCAGCCACCCTTCTGAGAAAACTCATCTCGGCCGCTTGTACCCGCGATCTCGTCCTTTCGGTCATCACCCAGCCCTCATGACCATAGGTGAGGATAGGAACGAAGATCGACCGGTAGATCGAGAGCTTTGCCTTGCGGCTCAGCTCTCTTTTCGTTACAACGGTGCGGTAAAGCGAACGCAATACCACCCCCGCTGCTCCGATTCTCCGGCCAATCTCACGCTCCATAATACCCTCACTCGCGAACAAGACCCCGAGGTACTTGAACTCCTTCACTTGGGCTAAGGACTAATTTCCTACCCGGAGTAAGCAATCCATCGGTTTCCTGCTAAGAGTCATGGCCTCAGATTTAGCGGTGCTGATCCTCATCCCAGCCGCTTCACACTCGGCCGCCAGCCGATCCAGTGAGTGCTGAAGGTCACAGGCCGATGATCCAATGAGGACCACATCATCTGCAAAAAGCAGTGACGAGATCCTCAGACCACCGAACTGCAACCCCTCCCCACCACGACTACGCCTCGATATCCTGTCCATGTATATCACAAACAGGATTGGTGACAAGGCGCAGCCATGGCGGAGACCAGCACCCACTGAGAACGAAACTGACTGGCTGCCGAGGACGCGAACACAGCTCTCGCTTTGGGAGTACAGGGATCGGATGGCCCTGAGGATAGACCACCTTACCCCATACTCCCGCAGCACCTCCCACAGTTTCTCCCGGGTGACCCGGTCATACGCCTTCTCCAGATCCACAAAACACATGTAGACCGGATGGGCATACTCTCAGGCCCCCTCCAGGATCCTTGCGAGAGTGAAGAGCTGGTCCGTAGTTCCACGTCCGGGGCGAAAACCGCATTGTTCCTCTTCAATCTGAGGTTCGACGATCGGCCGAACCCTCCTTTCCAGCACCTTGGAGTAGACTTTACCAGGGAGGCTGAGAAGTGTGATACCCCGGTAATTGGCACACACTCTCTGGTCCCCCTTTTTGAACAGGGGAACCACCACCCCGGTTTGCCACTCCTTTGGCACTGTACCCGACTCCCACGCGATGTTGAATAGGCGTGTCAACCATGACAGCCCCTCAACACCCAGAGCCTTTAGCATTTCTGGCTGGATCTCATCAATCCCTGGGGCTTTGCCACTGCGGAGATGTTTGACTACCTCAGTGACCTCCACCAGGGAAATTGACGACGAAACACCATCAACCTCGAGCTCTGCCTCCAACATAGAGGGCGTGTTATTCGGATTCAGGAGTTCCTCAAAGTGTTCCTTCGAACGTCCGACGACCTCCTCAGTTGAGGTCAACAGAGTCCCATCCTTACTGTACACAGCTTGGACGGTTCCCCGTTTCCCCCTCCTGAGGTGCCGGATAGTCTTCCAGAAACACTTTGGTGCCGACCGAAAGTCCTTCTCCATGGCCTCTCCGAACTTCTCCCACACCCGCTGCTTAGCCTCCGACACGGCAGCAGCTGGAGCCCTTCGGGCCTGTCGGTACCCTGCAACCGAGTCAGGAGTCCTCCAGGATATCATATCCCGGAAGGCCTCCTTCTTCAATCGGACGGCTTCCCTGACCACCGGTGTCCACCACGGTGTCCGAGGGTTACCGCCCCTTGAGGAGCCTAAGACCCTGAGGCCACAGCTAGCCACCGCAGCTTCAGCAATGGAGGCTTTGAACACCGCCCACTCCGGCTCAATGCCCCCAACCTCCACAGGAATGCCAGAAAAACTCAGCCGGAGGTGTGAGTTGAAGATACCTAGGACGGGGGCCTCCTCCAGACGTTCCCAGTTCACCCGCACTACTCGTTTGGGCTTACCAGGTCTATCCGGAAATTTCCCCCATTCCCTGATCCAACTCACAACCAAATGGTGGTCGGTTGACAGTTCCGCCCCTCTCTTTACCCGAGTGTCCAAAACATGCAGCCTCAGATCAGATGACACGATCACAAAATCGATCATTGATCTTCGGCCTCGGGTACTCTGGTACCAGGTACACTTATGAGCACCCTTATGTTCGAACATGGGGTTTGTTATGGATAATCCATGACTAGCACAGAAGTCCAATAACAAACGACTGCTCGGGTTTAGATCAGGGAGGCCGTTCCTCCCCTCCACGCCTCTCCAGGTGTCTCCATCGTTGCCCACGTGGGCGTTGAAGTCACCCAGCAGAACTACGGAGTCCCCTACTGGAGCCCCATACAGGACTCCATTCAGGGTCTCCAAGAAGGCTGAGTACTCTGAGCTGCTGTTTGGTGCATACGCACAAACAACAGTCAGAGTTTTCCCCCCTACAACCCTTAGGCGCAGGGAGGCGTCCCTCTCGTCTACCGGGGTAAAATCCAACACCGCGGCGCTCAGCCGGGGATTTATGAGTATCCCCACACCCGCCCGGCGCCTCACGCCCTTGGCAACTCCGGAGAAGAATAGAGTCCAACCCTTATCCAGGAGTACGGTACCAGAGCTGAGACTGTGCGTGGAGGTAAGCCCCACCAGATCTAACTGATAGCGCTCCACCTCCCTCACAAGCTCCGGTTCCTTTCCCCACAGCGAGGTGACGTTCCACGTCCCCAGAGCCAGCTTCTGCCGCCCGGGTCTGGTCCGTCGAGACCCCTGACCTTCGCTGCCACCCATCTGTGGGAAGACCCCAACGGGTCTTCCCACAGGTGGTGGGCCCATGGGATGAAGAGAGGGGGGGTGCCACATAGTTTGTTGTTGCCACGGACCGGGCTCCGTGGCAATCCCGGCCACCAGGCGCTCGCCATCGAGCCCTCCGTCTGGGCCTGGCTCCAGACGGGGGCCCCGGGCTTCCTCCGGGCCGGGTCACATCTCCTCTTCTTACGTTATTCATTGAAGATTTTTGAACCATTCTTAGTCTGGCCCCTCACCTGAGACCACTCTGCCATGAGAGACCCTACCAGGAGCACAAGGCTCCAGACAACACAGCCCTCAGGTTCACAGGGACACGCAAACCTCTCCTCCAGGAGAGGCTGGAACCGTCACCATCTTAACTCATCTTAACTCATCTTATTTGCAAGATGCTGACCAGGTCACAATAGAGTAACTTGTAATACCCTAAAAAAAGCAACCGTATTGAAGATGTTTTATTCCTAAAGGTTGTAAGCCGTTTAGTGGACAAAACAGTTAGTGCTGTTTTAAAATGTACATGGAAGCATTCAGACAGTGAAGTAAAAGTAGAAATGTGGTAGAAAAGTGTGTAAGCTTTATTTGTGGCGAGCAGAGAGTATTGTGGCGAGCAGCATGGGAAGGATGAGACGGGAGCCAAGGTTCAACCAATTATGCAGTTCCACGCCCCATACACCGCACGACTATGGACTACCTTTATTCAACACCAACCTCGTATGCGGAACAACAGCACACCCAACAAACAAACAAGTCATTTTCGGTGATGGTGACGGCAACGATACACACACACATGTTAACATTAAACAACACGCAACTACACACAACCAATAAAGACCCCAAACCCGTTAACCCCACTTAACCAAACAATTACCAAAAGGACGACAAAGCCCCTTTGGTCAACAGGCAACCCGGATACCCAGAATCCCCTGCGCGACCCCATAGGAGTCGCCACACAGCCCCCACCAGACGTCCCGACGACCCCAGCACCCATCACATAGTCCGAAATGTTCCGGTGGCCAGCGCCCCTGCCAGTGGCTGCCTAATTGCGGTGCAGGCTGTGACGCCCGTCCCTCGCAGCGGGCGGAATAGGCCCTCCTCTGCAGAACCCACGGGTCAGCAGTAGCCCTCGGGGTGATGTCGGGGACCACCACCATCGGGGCCCCCACCAGTTTCTGCCGTAGGGGGGTGGTGGAGACCTGTTTGGGGACCCCATCCTCCATTGCCCTCCGCCGTCTGGCCCGTCGACGATCATGCCGGCGGTTGGGATGGACTGGACGCTGTCCAGTCCACCCACTGTCCTTGACCCACCGACACTGCTCCGGCTCGAGGTCTGTTGGCCTGGGTTTCCGGACCCGGTCCTTGTCCTGCCCGGACTGGAACGCCACTGGCGTTGTGCCACGGGAGAGGGCTGCCCCAGCCGCGTCCACCCGGGCACCACAGCGACGGACCAGACTGGTCCTGGCAATCATCTTCCTTGGACGGCTGCAGGCTGGGTTTGTCGGTTAGCTCCCGCTTCGCCTGTTCCGCCACGTCAAGAGCCACATCGAGGGTGGGGGGCATGGTGAGGCTGACGTGCTGCCCAAACCGCGGTGGGGCAAGTCCCTGATGGAAGGCATGCAGGGTTAGTGCATTTATTATGTCTGTTAGTTCAGGGTTAGTTCATATTTTGTCGTTTTAGTAGTTTAGCTAAGTTTACTAGTTATATATAGTCACTTTTCGCTATTGTAAGTGCGCCAGTTTTCTTTATTTTTACATGTTATATACGTGGAGTCGTACAGTTGGTGGACGCTGTTGCCTTTTGAACGCTGCTGCTGCTCACCGGAACGTCATTCTGAACATTATTTTTTCGCGATTTTCTTTTTCTTTTTCTTACTAGTCTTTTAACTTTTTTTTTTTTTCTTTTGCTTACTTTCAACACCTTCTGTCTGAAACCCTTATGGACCTCGGATCGGACTACAAAGTTAAGTTAAGTAACTGCGTCAGTTTTCTTGATTTATTTCTGAACGTTAAACGTCTGCGTGTTTTGTTTTGTGTTTTGTGCGTGGAGTCGTGCAGCTGTTGGTGGATGACACCTGCTGGCCGGCTAGACTGCTGCTAACCCACGGCGCCGTCCAACTGGCTTCCCCGTCTCCAGCATAGCTACAACCGGCTTGCTCCACTCCTCTGCCTCCGCTGTGCTGGCTCTGTGGCTTCACCATAATCGCCTGGATCTACCGTTGTCTTCTTCCGACTTCACAACCTGTGGATTTTTAACCTGTTCCTCTGGATTGCGCTATGTTTGACTCTCACGTAACGAACGCATCTCTGCCGCTCCGTTACTCGGTAACGGAGATGTTACGTCTATGGATCTTCTCAAGGACCCCCCCACCTCAGCTTGCATCCCACCACGACATCTCTCAAACGACCAAAATACATCCACCGAGGCTCTGGATGGAATTTTCAGTCCACTCACACAGCAACAAAAACATCCGCTCCTTCTGGTCCACTGGGCCCCGCCCCCCTCCTCGCACAGCCCGTACAGTCAGTCCCGTCAATCACAGTGTACTGTCCCCTCTGCTCAAAGCAACCTGCTACACTCCACTCACCTGTCTGAAACTCTGTCTGCTGAACACCAGATCCTTCAGTAATAAGGCCCTTTTGATAAATGACTTTATTGTTGACCAGAGCCTAGACATTCTCTGCCTCACTGAGACCTGGCAACAACCAAATGACTTCTCCCATCTAAATGAGGCTGTCCCACCAGGTTTTTCTTTTATTAGTAAACCCCGGGTTGATGGGAGGGGGGGTGGCCTCGCTCTCCACCATCGTGATAACATCAAAGTCACCACTGTCACAGTCCCCCTCCACTCCTCCTTTGAATGTCTAGCTGTAAAACTCTCAGGCCCCAAACCCACTATCATTGTCACCATTTACAGACCACCAAAACCCTCCGCCGTTTACCTCAATGAATTCTCATCACTACTTACATCTGTATGTGCAATGTCCCCCACTGTTATCCTCCTTGGTGATTTCAACATCCACATTGACAACCCATCCTGTACTTTTGCTAATGACTTCACATCACTTCTGGACTGTCTTGGCATCACACAACGTCAACCTCCCAACCCATAACAAAGGTCACATTCTGGATTTAATCTGCTGCACTGACATCACTCCCACAAACCTTGATGTCATTGATTTCCCCATCTCCGACCACAAAGCTGTACTTTTTGACATTCATACCCAACTACACAAAACCAAGGAACAACAGACCATCTCCTTCAGAAACATCAAACTTATCAACACCACAGACCTCTCCACCATGATCAGCTCCTACCCCAACCCTCCCCCAGCTTCCTCCCTGACTGACCTGGTGACTCACTACAATAACTGCCTCTCCTCCTCCCTCACCACCTTGGCCCCCCTGAAAACCCGCTCAGTCTCATTCACCCACACTGCTCCCTGGTTCACTCCTCATCTGCGCCAGCTCAAAGCCACTGGTCGTCGACTGGAGCGACTCTACAATAAGACTCAACTCTCTGTACACCGCCAAATGTATTCGGACCACCTCCATCACTACAAGAATGCCCTCACCACTGCCAAAACCTCATACTACTCCAACCTCATCAACACTGGTACAGGCAACAGCAGAGTCCTCTTCTCAACAGTCAGCCACTTACTTCAGCCTCCTAAATCCCTCCCTCCAGACATTTCCACCACCCAATGCACTGCGTTCCTGGACTTCTTCAGCTCTAAAATCAACACCATTCACCAACAACTGGCCTCATGTCGCACCCTCTATGATGACCCACCCTGGATGATCACCTCTGGCCAACCTCTCATCAGCTCCCTCTCTGACTTCACCCCAGTAACAGAACAGACCGTTTCAGAACTCATCCGCAAAGCCAAAACCACCACCTGTCAGCTCGATCCTCTTCCCACCTCCCTTGTCAAAGCATGTCTTCCGTCCATCTCCCCCATGATCACCAACATAATTAACTCCTCCCTCACTACTGGTACTGTACCCCCCACTCTCAAGCTGGCTGCCATCACTCCAATCCTGAAAAAACCTGGTGCTGACCCAACTGACCTTAACCATTACCGGCCCATCTCCAATCTCCCTTTCATCTCCAAAACACTTGAAAGGGTGGTTGCCGCACAACTACAGTCCCACCTCGACACAAACAATCTCCACGAACCGTTCCAATCTGGCTTCCGTCCAAAACACAGCACTGAAACAGCCCTAGTCAAAATCACCAACGACCTCCTCCTTGCAGCCGACTCTGGATTACTCACCATTCTCATCCTCCTCGATCTCAGCGCAGCATTCGACACCATCTCCCACCCTCTGCTCCTTGACCGCCTAGCTGGCATTGGGATCACTGGTGCTGCACTCTCCTGGTTTACATCCTACCTCACCGGCCGTCAACAATTTGTTCAACTAAGCAACCACAAGTCTGGGTGTTCAGGTGTCTCACTGGGTGTCCCCCAGGGGTCAGTCTTGGGTCCACTCCTGTTCACCACTTACCTCCTCCCGCTGGGCACACTCCTCCGTCACCATGGGGTCCATTTTCACTGCTACGCTGACGACACACAGGTCTACATCTCCACCAAACCCAACGCTGCCATCCCCCCCAGCTCCCTCATCACGTGCCTGGAAGAGATCCGGAGCTGGTTGAGCAGGAACTTTCTGAAACTCAATGGAAACAAGACCGAGGCCCTGCTCATCGGATCCAAATCCACCCTCACTAAATCACAACACACCCCAGCTCCACTCATAATCATCGATGGATTCCCAGTACCCTTCTCCTCCAAAGTCAAGAGCCTCGGCGTCATCCTGGACAACACCCTCTCATTCGCACCCCATATTCACAACATCACCCGGACTGCATTCTTCCACCTCCGCAACATCGCCAGACTCCGCCCATCACTGACCCAATCCAGCACTGAAATCCTAGTTCACTCATTTGTCACATCACGCATAGACTACTGCAACGCCCTCCTCACCGGACTCCCCACCAAACTCATCAACAGACATTCAGAACTCAGCCGCCCGGATCATCACCCGCACCAAATCATCTGACCACATCACCCCTGTCCTCATCCAACTTCACTGGCTCCCAGTACACTACCGCATCCAATACAAAACCCTACTCCTCACCTACAAAGCTCTCCACAACCTAGCCCCCAGTTACCTCTGCGACCTCCTCCAAGAATACACTCCCTCCCGCTCCCTCCGCTCAACCTCTGCTGGACTACTATGTATCCCCACATCACGACTCACTACAATGGGTGCCCGGTCATTCAGCTGTTCAGCACCCAGGCTCTGGAACTCCCTCCCCCCACACATAAAACAGTCAGACACCATTACAACCTTCAAGTCACAACTCAAAACTCACCTGTTCAAACTCGCACACAACGTCTAACTGATCACAGTTTTGATTGTTTGTTTGTTTTGTTTTGTCTTGTTTTTGTTTTATTTATTTTTTATTTATTATGTTTATTTATTTTTTCCACAATGTCTTGTTTTTTTTTAAACGATTTATGATGACTATATGCTCTGTAAGGTGACCTTGGGTGTCTTGAAAGGCGCCTCTAAATTAAATGTATTATTATTATTATTTCTAGCCGCAGCAGGGAAGTTGGGGTAACCACGCCGGGCGTACAACTGAATGTCTGCTGCGTTGGCCCCCAAGCGTTTCCCCTACTGACAGCGGTGGCTGGTTAGCAGCTCCTGGCTGTGGTTGACGACCACCCGCTGCCCGAAACGCCTCTCCAACGCCTGGGTCAGGGGGCGGTAGGCAGCTGCCAGTTCTCCGTCCGGGAGGCGCTTCGCTCCCACAGTGCAGGGTGCGTCGGCGTCGGTTGGGGCTTCCATGGGCTCGAAAGCCCCAAAAGCCCCTTTTGTCAACAGGCAACCCGGATACCCAGAATCCCCTGCGCGACCCCGTAGGAGTCGCCACAGTATACTTAATAAGTAGTGGCTTAATAATTGCGGCTAATCATGTTCAGAGAGGTACGGATAAAAAACGTAAGGGTTATGAATGCATACAGTTGCTGGTTCTCTGTGGAAAAACTATCAACCGCAAAGCAGGGCCCCAAAATGATCCTGCTTAGGGCAACCAGGTGTACAGGGCCGGCCCTGGTAAAGAAGTCACACATATAGGGTGTCACTTATCTCAGACCCATATAACTTTATGTGCTGTTGTGTTGACCACTCTGTGTTAAGAAGCAGAAACAAGTCAGAGCTGTTGTTAGCACTACACGTAGGTGATCCAATGAGCTACTAATGTTAGGTTTAATATCGTTTGGTCTAATAGGGCATGGAATAAATGTCAATCATATTCACAGACACAGCGCTATCATAGCTGTGTAAATCAAGTGTGTAAATGCAAACTTGATATAAGTATTGCATATAGATACTGGAAATAAGTTCTTAAATAATATAAGTACCTGAATAATTAATGCTGGAGAAAAGCTGGGCGAGAGGGAGCAGAGAGGGAGGTTTTTGTTTTTGTTTTGGGTTGTTTATCTTCAAACTTTCTTCTGCTCCTCTCTGCTCTCTGAAGGTTCTGTATTACTCTCAAATCTTACCTTTAGCAGCTTTAAAGCAGGGGAAGGCAACATTGGAGAATTCAGGCTACCATTGTAGATAGCTTGATTGTGAAAGGATACAACTTGTGACTGTGAATGCAGGTCGATGATCTAAAAAGATTTTCTTGGTGAAAAGGTGAATTTGACCCAGAACCATGTTTTTAACCCAGATCTACATTTGCCAGTCTACTGAGATCCAACAGTCCAAATAGGGAGCAGTGTTATGTATTGACAACTTCCCTTCTAACCTTTTTCCTCTGCTCCACTCAGATTCACTTTCACTGTCTGCTGCTTGATTCCTCACTCGCTCAACTACACACATTTTGATCCGGTATTTGACAAATAGCTGAAGTGAAAGTTCTGTCACTGACTACAAAACTGATTGGGCCTTGAGCCTGTTGAATGCCTCTTCCAAAAGATATAGAATGATAGGACCAATAGCACTAGGGAATGGGCATTTCAGTTCATGATGAAAAGGAACAAGCAATGGTGGCACCCAAGGAATATTTAGCTACAGAGCAAATCAGAAATCTGCATTGAAGTCTACTCTCAGACGAGAAGATGTTTACTTTCAACTGGATTTGGCAATTGAGAAAAGAGAGAGAGAGAGTCAAGTTGCTATTGAATCAGATTGGCAGGAGTATGTTTAACAGTGGACAGCTGAGCCCTTACGTTGAAATCCATTGCTGACCAGCCAAGGCCACACGGATACTTAATGTGAAACACAAACTTTCCGAATCCCGTTTCTTTGCTCTACAAAATCTCCACCTTAACCCTACCCCTACCCCTTGACCCTACCCCTTAACCCTACCTCTTAACCCAACCCCTACGAAATGGGACAACAACCCTTCAAGACCCAGTTACAGTACGTCATTAGTAGTCGTTGACAGGGTTTTGATCTTTATTTTTATTTTATTTTTTTTATCTTTTGATACAATATCTGTCTCTGAATAAACATAGAACTTGAGGTAGTATGCCATCCATGTAAAACATAAATATCGTACAAACAAGAACCAGTGATATAATGGAACTAATATTGCATATAACAAAAGGCATCAACCATCACATTTTAGCAATATCTCGGTCGGTTTTAAACCATCAGTGGATGTTTAATCGTTCTATCTTCTTGGGGGTTGGGGGGCGTACGCCTTGTTCACATTACATTACATGCGTCCGTCGGCAGATGGCCGAGGCCGTGTCTGACGTATAGGGGACTAGTCTCTGTAGACGAATACTGCAGCCAATCAAATCGCTTCCTGCTACAAAGCCGATGTGTGGATATAAATACAAAAGATGACACAAAGTACAGGTGACTATAAACATTGCTATCATTCCACATTTCTTTAAAAAAAAATATAACCGGCGGATTTTCGTGGAGTGTATTTGCATAACCCCAATCTGATTGGCCGACGGATCCGGCGCTGCCTGAAAAGTTGAACATTTCTCAACTTTTTGACGCAGCCCACGGAGCCGAATGGACGGACGGACCCACAAAGCATATCGCGAGCGCCCCATGCAAAGTCAATGAAATCCTTCGACGGACGGAGGTAGTGTGAACAAGTAGGGCTACCAATGAAGAAGTGGTGATTGAGATTGGAGGGATGGGCTCTGTGATGGCAGCGGCCGGACAGGTAGGTAGGTAAATAGATAGAAGATATTTCTACCAAAATAAATGAAAAAATGCATCACATTGATCCACCATTCTCCAGGCTAATTAGCATTTTTAAAACTAACTATGGCATTACTTGGCAGGGGATTAAAGCTTATCTTCAACCTGGAGCCCGCGGCTGGTCTGCGTAGCCCGCGGCTGGTCTGCGTAGCCCGCGGCCGGGCTGAGGAGCCCGCGGCCAGGCTTCGAAGTCCGCGGCCGGGCTGCCCACGGAGCCCCCGGCGTGAGTCTGGGAGCTCTGCTCCAGGAGTTTTGGTGGTTGTGCTTGTTATAAAGAAAATGCCTATACAACATTAAAACGGCATAAAGATAATGTGATGGTCATCATCATTAATTAATGATTATTTACACAGAAAACCCTTACATTTATGGTTTTCGATCCCGTCGCATCATTTCGCCAGCCATCTTGCCTGGGATTTTTTTCCATTTTCTCACAAGGTATTGCAGGATGCAAGTCATGTCGTGGAATCTATTAACGACTTATGTAATTCACTTCAACTAGCTATACGCATGAGGAATCGGAGAGTCCGGATCAAGTATTGACAGAGACTTTATTGCTACCCGTAAGCAAGCAACAACAGAGCCGAGTGAGCTTTGCAAAGACACTGCCGGATTAATAGATTCCAGCGTCTTCTTATTCACACACTACAGCACAGCACTCTGCAGTTTCTTGTTTGAGGTGTCGGCCCATAATCAATCACAAATTCCTCTAACCAAATGGTCACCCAAGATAATTTAGGACACCAGGCTGAGGTCAGCATGCAATGTCTCCGTAGCTTCCTGCTCCTGTTTTCTACCATTAGATATACAGGCCTAATAATAATCATGGTTTACCATAGAATATAATCATTAATTTCAACCACACATCTTCCCTTTTGTGACTGCTAAGATCACAACAAAAACATAACAGTGCACTACATTTCATCATCGTTAAAAACCTTTAAGCATGTTCAGGGCATTCAACCTGCATAATTCTCAGGAATTTCAACCTGTTTTTCAAGGCAAAAATGATCTATCAAATGTAGTACATACAATTAACATTTTGATTCCTGCAATTCGTTCATATGGAACCATACACCCTTCTAAATCATAACAACACATTTCATTCATTCATTCATTCAATCGAGTCTCCTCGGGAGTAACGGTGGGTCACCATCGGCATTCCTTTCGATAGCTTATACAGACAGGGGACGCCACACCTCTCTGTCCGGAGCAGTCAGGGTGGGGCGTCTCGCTCAGGGACGCCTCGACACTCAGCTAGGAGGAGCCGGGGATCGAACTAGCAACCTTCCGGTCACCAGCCAACCCGCTCTACCTCCTGAGCTACTGCCGCCCCATTACAAAACAATGTTCCATATTCAGAATATAATCCTATCAAATGTCTAACTAGAATTCACACATAGTAATCATAACATAGTATTTTCAGCATGCATTGAAAATTAGCATTTCAGAATATATGACATAAAAATATAAAACAAAAAATGATATTTCAAAAAAATGTACAAATAATACAAATTAAAAATTAAGATTGTCCACAAGCTTGGATAGATTTGGATAGCTCTGATTATCTTCATGTATCGGTATGCTGTATAAATGTGGGGGGTTTGGGTTGTCCTATTTTATCAATTCTTATGTTCTCGTCTGGTTCGTATGTTTTCTTCCGTTTGTTTAGGTTATTGTTTTCTAAGTTACATTATAAATGGATAATAATTGGGTCAGCTCCTCTTTTGATGAGTGCAACTGTACATCATTTATTGATGGTAATATTGATTTCAAATTCTCTGCATCTTTTCATAATTACGTTCCATGGCTCTCCGTCATATTTATCTTCAAGATATTTGTTATGGTGACTCGATCCTAACAACAGAAAACATTTCATTGAACATATAGCATACTTTTTCTGGTATGGGATATCTTCTCTTCGTGTTCTAGTTTAAATTGACCTCTGGATCATATTCCTGCTGTGTCCGTTCTTTTAAGCAAATTTCCAAATCCTATTTAGTATTTACCACATATACTGCATCCTGACAATTTTTGCTACACAAACAGTTATTTGCCTCTATTTGTTTTCCAGTAAATTCGATCCATTTATACAACCTATTTGCTTTTGCTTGCCTGAACAACTGGTCTTTTGTTCTTACCCTAATGCGTCCACTGGGATCAGGTTTATATTGTTTTAGGGCCCTAGCTGTTGAGTGGCGACCAATGCTTTTAGTGTAATTACCCTCCCGAATGGTTGTCTGCTCCACGGGAGTCTCTTCAAGAGACATTGGTGTCGATGTTAAGATCCTTGTCGCCATATTTTCTGAATTCGCCATTGATATTGCGGTTGCCAGTGCTTCTATATTATCCTCTTTAGATATTATCATTGTGGTCACCTCTACTTTTGCTAGCATTGTTGTTAATATTATTTTACCCTACTTTATCGGTGGCTGTGTTACTTTGTCATTCTGTGAAGTTTTTAGTGGATTGCTTTGATCAATTTCAACGACCTTACCCAGTTGATTTTTGATTTATACAAGAGTCTTCTGTTAGGGTTGTGGGTGCAGGCAGGCAGGTAGGACCCAGATGCAGACGGTTAGGGGAAAACTGCACTTTATTTCCGCCAAAAGGCTAAGGCAAGGAGCAAGGAGCAAGGGTAACTACAGAGAACACGCAGGACAGCACGAGGAACAAAGGAAAGACAAGGGCTTAAGTAACAAACACAAGACACGCAACAAGGAACAGCTGAGACACAATAGGGGAGGGAGCAGTAATCAACACAGGAGGGAAACACAGGGAAACACACCAAAACACGACACAGACCATGACAGTACCCCCCCCCTTAAGGGTCGACTCCCAGGCGACCAACAACAATCAAAAAAAAAAAAATGGACTGGGGCAGAGCGGAGGGGTGTCAGGCGGGCGGCCAGAAAACTGCCCCAGGGCATGGCAGGGAGCCTCAGGCGGACGGCCTGGGGGGCAAGCAGAGGCAGAGTAAAGGCGGAACCCTTCAGGAGGCCGGCGGCAAGGACGATGAGGGCTCAGTCCCTCCGGAGGCACTGCAGCGGCAAAGAAACCCCTCTGAAGGCCGGCAGCGGCAAAGGCGGAACTCTTCAGGAGGCCGGTGAAGGCGAGGTAGAGGGCGGGTCCCCACAGGAGGAAGGCGAGGTAGAGGGCGGATCCCCTCTGGAGGAAGGCGAGGTAGAGGGCGGTTCCCCTCTGGAGGAAGGCCAGGTAGAGGGCGGGTCCCCTCTGGAGGAAGGCCAGGTAGAGGGCGGGTCCCCTCTGGAGGAAGGCCAGGTAGAGGGCGGACCCCCTCTGGAAGGCGGGACCCCTCAGGAAGGCAAGGTAGAGGGCTGGTCCCCTCTGGAGGAAGGCGAGGTAGAGGGCGGACCCCCTCTGGAAGGCGGGACCCCTCAGGAAGGCAAGGTAGAGGGCGTGTCCCCTCTGGAGAAGAGGGCGTGCCCCTTCCAAAAGGTTTGGAAGGCGGGACCCTTCTGGAAGGCCTTCAAGAGGGACCCCCCTCGGGAAGGAGTGGAGGGAGGGCCCCCACAGGCAGGAGCGGAGGGCGTGCCTCCCCTGGACGGTCTGGAGGGCGGGCCACCTCCGGCAGGAGCAGAGGGCGGACCTCCTCAGGCAGGAGCGCAGGGCGGACCTCCTCAGACAGGCGAAGAGGCCGGTCCTCCTCTGGAAGTCGAGGAGTGGGCTCAGGAACCAGACAGGGCTCGGGGGCCGGAGTCAGTGCGGGAGCTGGAGTGCCAGGAGGAACCGGGTGGTACCCCAAACTCACCACCCCCACTCTGATTGTCCGTAAGGGAGGAGGCTGGTAGCTGGGGACCGGGGGCAGAGGCTGGTAGCGGGGGGCCGGGGGCAGGGGCTGGTAGCTGGGGACCGGGGGCAGAGGCTGGTAGCTGGGGACCGGGGGCAGAGGCTGGTAGCTGGGGACCGGGTGCAGAGGCTGAGAGCAGGAGCGTGGAGGCTTAGGCCGGTCACCAAAGTCCGGTGGCAGTGGCATGTAGCTCTCCGGCCCAAAGGTTGTGGGGTTGAGCAGCTCGACTGCCCACTCAGGTAAGACGTCCTCCAACTCGGGCCTCGACGCAACAGCCCTGCACGTACACCCCAACACAGCCTCCTGCTCCTTCCTGCTGGGAATGTTCTCCCAGCCATCCATAGCTATGATTATCGACACTAACAAATCCTCCAACTCACGGAAAAATAGAGCGTCCGCTGGGTCCAATCTTGGTGCTGTCATTCTGTTAGGGTTGTGGGTGCAGGCAGGCAGGTAGGACCCAGATGCAGACGGTTAGGGGAAAACGGCACTTTATTTCCGCCAAAAGCCTAAGGCAAGGAGCAAGGGTAACTACAGAGAACACGCAGGACCAACAAACCACAAGTGGCAGCACGAGGAACAAAGGAAAGACAAGGGCTTAAGTAACAAACACAGGACACATAAGGGGAGGGAGCAGTAATCAACACAGGAGGGAAACACACCAAAACACGACACAGACCATGACATCTTCTGCTTCTAATGCAATATTGAATGTTATTTCTGACACTTCTTTAAGAAGCATATATCCTCTCATATTTAATTTATACTCGCTGTTATAATCCCATGTTTTTTCTGACTTTACGCCATTTCATTGGTTTAGGTTGAATATCTACTTCACACCGCCTTTTCCTATGCGCTTGTTCATAATTCTGGCGGAAGGTTAATGCACATAATGGTTGGTTACCTGACATAAAAGTAAACACATTCATTAACTTGGTTTTGCGGTGGTATCTGAGCATATAAGACTATTCTCTCTTCCTTATTAACTATTCCTAAATGAGTTGGGGCCGGATTGTCCTGTGTTTCTCTCAGGCTTCTTTCAGTACCAGCCCCTGATTCCTGGCTCTTCCAGGTCTGTGTTGTCTCCATGGTTTCATCCTTCCTCTGGATCTGTCCTTGAACCAGCGGAATCTCGCACAATCCGTAGAGGATCAGGAACAAGCTCCCCATTTTCAGCATCATCATGTGTTTGTTGCTCCTGGCTCGGCTGGGTCTGGTCCTGGGGTAGCTGGTCAGCCCCAGGTGTGTCTGCATCTGGCTCCTCACCCTCCTCCTCACGCTCATCCCTGGCTTTGGGTTGAGCGGCTTTTGTGCAGTGGTTGAGATGATACCAGGTGGCACTTCCTTCCACCTGGATGGCTGTTGGTGTTGCGTTGGTGACTTTGTATGGTCCTTCTCTCCTGGGCTCATTCCACTTCCTCCTGAACACCCTCAGGTACACTTGGTCACCTGGCTCCACCCCTCTTGGTGGTTCCTCCTCCAACTCTGTAACTCTGTGCTTCTTTTGCTGGGATTACAAACTTATGTACAGCAGTTAGTTGTTCAAACATATTTTCCTTAAATATTTTCCGCAAATCCCATATCCAACCTTTAACTAGGGAGATGTGAAAGAAAACAAAAATCACAATATTAAAACTTGCCTTTTCAATATTGGGCGACTCACTTCTGTCTTAACCGTTACTCAAAATCACAATTCCCTTCATAATCCTATCCGATTGCCCTACACTATCTATTTAGATTGGACGACCTAATTTAACCTTTTATTCTACCTATTGCTTGCATTTAGTGTTTTCCACATTTTGATCCACTACTATGTATCCAACCCTAACCCTCTATGTTGTCCATATCTAGTTTATTCAACATATTGTTTTATCTGAAGTATGCTTTCAGTATCCCCTTGTGTATTCCATCACTCTGAGTAGGAGAGGATTCTCCCCTACCTCGGCGGCCCTGAGACACACACGAGAACAGGCTCACACACACGTCCTTTTTTTATTTTATTTATTTATTTTAAATGACATTTGTAATTGTGGATAACCTGAATTTGAAATTTGGATAACGTTTTATCGTACTTATTTGGTCTAATTTTAAGCATTGCCGATTGTTTTTTCTAGATTATAAAATCACTTTTGAATAAAATGTTATTATCATAATCTCTAAGGAAATATTTTATTTGTGTTGTTATCTTGGCACCTAGACCTCGTCAGGTCCAAGCACCAAAACAACATCCACCTATCCACGCGCTCCCGCAGAGTCCATGGGTTGGGTCAGCTCCTCTTTTGATGAGTGCAACTGTGTTTACCCTGGCGCCATTTAACCCCTTGACTAGTCAAGGGGTTAAAAGTCTAGCCTAGCCCAAATCATTTACGTTCAGATGCATTTAAATGGTTGCTGGCAGTGGCAAGTACGGTCTACGACACACGTATGTATACGTATGCCTTGCGAAACCCAGTATGCCTTTCGAAACACCTCGTGATTGGTCGATGAAACGCTACCAGGACTCAAAGGGCGTTCTTGTGTCATAACGGAAACGGCCAAGCCTGCAGATGGACCCTTCTCCCCTAAATGGCATTCGGGACACGGCTCGCTGCCCGTGATCGTGCAACAGCGAGATTTAGCTTGGAGCAAAGAAACGGGATTTGGTCTAAAGGTACGGCCACACCAACCGCGTTGCTCGCGGTAGGGGCGTTGAAAATCTGCATTTTTGCATAGGGAACCATTGGTCTAGGCGCGGTACAAGCGGAGAAGCGTTGCGTTGGGGGCTTTAGTCGCGGAAGTTGCACATAATTACGCACGTAAACGCAGTACCGCGCCCACCGCACCAACGCCCGGAGTTCAGAAAATTGAACTTTCACCGCTTCAACGCGTGACGCTAAGCCACGGAAGCCAATCAGCGTGGAGCTTGACCCGACGTCACTGGCAGAGAGTAGTGAGCTTGCACAGAAGCATACGGCCGACATCTTTCTTTATTCTGGGTGGAAATAGTGACATAGTTACGCCATTACATGCATTTATGGAAACATTTCTAGCGAGAAATGTGCATTTTACTTTCAGAATGTTCGCTCGGTGAATGTGAAGGATGTTTGGTTTGATAGTTATGACGAAGAGGGAACGCTCCGTTCACTTGCATGGACAGAGTCTCTGGTTGCTCAGCAACCTCAACGTCTTGGCGGACTATTTCTCTGCTGATCAACACTACGAATGCTGGAAACACACCAGACACACCATGTGAAGTTATTTTACCCGATTAGTGTTATTTATATCCGAGATTATTCAATCTAACCCGATCTAAACTCTATCATGCACCCAAACGCGGCGTTTGGGTTTCCTACCTCGGACTCCAGCGCAGCCACGGCCGACATCTTTCTTTATTCTGGGTGGAAATAGTCTGGGTGGACATAGTTACGCCATTAAATGCGTTTATGGAAACATTTTTAGCGAGAAATGTGCATTTTAATTTCATAATTTTTGCTCAGTGAATGTGAAGGATGTTTGGTTTGATAGTTATGACGAAGAGGGAACGCTCCGTTCACTTGCATGGACATGGACTCATCTAGCTGCAGTGGCGCGGTGACGCGGTGGAAGCGTTGAACCACCACACACCGATCAAGCTTCAGGTTAGGCGCGGTACTCGCGGTGTCCAACGTGAGCAACGCGGTTGGTGTGGCCGCACCTTAAGTCCCTCTTTAAGTCAACTCTGAATTCAGATTTCTTTTGCTTTTTCTTGACCATTGGCATATGCATATCACTGGCGGTTACTTTGGCCTATGAAAACATATTTTGTTTGTTGTTTCCACTTTCATTGCGGAGATATTCTACAGAAGAAAACTAATTTAGTGGATGTGTCTGGATGAAGCTTTCAGAAGGGGATTTTACTGTAGGCTACATTGTGAAAGCTGTATCCTAAAACTTAACATAAATAAAAATCATTTTCTAAGTTTCACACTGCCTCTAAAT
>NC_082393.1:17555043-17625043 GCF_031168955.1 Gadus macrocephalus
CACGGGTCCATCCCCAGACAGGTAGCGTCATCACAGACCCATGGACAAACACCTGGCCTTTGCCTGTTAGCTCACAGCTGTCTGATTGGTTCTAATGCTGGAGAATGCACCCAATAGCAAGATTAGGCTTGTTCACTTTAACCTCTACCTGCGTATTAGCACAGTTTGATTAGTCTTCTGATAACCAAGTGTGTATATATATTATAGCTATTATTATTTGGATTTGGATTTAAATTATCTTATTTGACTTGCCCTCTTATGCTGCTTTAAAATCAGAATTTTAAAGCAGCAATAAGTGTGGTTATATCTCATATCGCTCCTCTGTTAGTCACAGCACGATGACCGTTTGTTGTAGTTTGCTTAAGCTTAGCTTTGGCTTTGTGCTTCAAATTTTAAATATGGGTTCACATTGGTTCAATTGGTTCACATTACCATGCTGAACCAAATGTCATGCAGAGTGTTAATGGAACAGCCTCAAAAAGTCAGATTCAGTTTAATCAAAACCTCATAATGCTTTATTTACACATAAACACACACACACACACACACACACACACACACACACACACACACACACACACACACACACACACACACACACACACACACACACACACACACACACACACACGCACACACACACACACACACACACACACACACACACACACAAGCACACACTCACATGCACCTCTGTGACGTAATCATAGTGTCCCTCCCATTAGCACACTGGCTAGTAACAGGTAAAACAAGATCTGACATACACACACACTCACATACTATAGATGGAATGTGTGCGTGTGTGTGTGTGTGTGTGTGTGTGTGTGTGTGTGTGTGTGTGTGTGTGTGTGTGTGTGTGTGTGTGTGTGTGTGTGTGTGTGTGTGTGTGTGTGTGTGTGTGTGTGTGTGTGTGTGTGTGTGTGTGTGTTTGACCTGAAAGCCAAATGCTATCAGGCTGTACCCAGAGATGTAATCCTATATTTTCTCTGACTAAACATAAAAGAAGCAATTTTAATTGAAGTAGTTTATACTCTCCAAACACTGGTTTAATTACAAGGTGACATTTTCATTTATTTTCCTATTGCTGCAGAAGCATAAAAAGGGAACGATAAACCAACTGACATGTTTATCTCCCTCATGGGTTGTCGATCACAGAAAACCAGTTAGCCTATAAATAAACTAAATGTTGTGTACCTCACGACCACTTGCTTTAAATTTCCATCAGTTTGACATGTAGCCCATGATATATTAATCGATCTGATTAGTTTTGTTAACTGACTAGTATTACCCATTTATTCATAGGTAATAAAAAAAAAAAAAAAAAAAAATGAAATAGCTGGTTGTTGTGCATATGCTTACCATCTAAGCACCAATCACTCTTCCTTAAATGTACAACATTATTTATATGGACAATATATTTCTGTTATTACTTATTTATCCCGCAACAAGAGAAAGAGCTGTGCTTTAGGACACCATTGTTTTATTTAAATGCAATGTTATCAGTGTAAACAATGCTGTGTGTGCACAAGTGCGTGCGTGTGTGTGCGTGTGTGTATGTGCGTGGGCAGGCTTCATCTTTATTTACATGTACCTTCCCATTGTCAGGTGGCAGAGAACCTAGTCCAGCGCGATGGAGATTTCCTGGTCCGTGATTCGCTATCCAGTCCAGGCTGCTACGTTCTGACCAGCCAGTGGCGTAATACCGCTCAGCACTTTAAAATCAATAAAAAGGTAACGTTTTGGACCATATATGCGGTACTTTGTGGTCAACGTATTGTTTCAATGTCGATCTTTGTTTTGTTTGAGGTCTTTGAATATAATAAGCAAGAAGCCATTAGCTGCGTTAGCTGCTAACACCAGCCATACCCCCTTGTGTTGCAGGTGGTCATGTTGAACGAGGCCTACTCTAGAGTGCAATACAGTGTTGAGAGGGAGGGCTTTGACAGCGTGCCCGCCCTCATACGATACTATGTGGGCAACAGGAAGCCCGTCTCCCAGGTAGGTGCCATGATACTAAAGATTAGCATAGTAAGACTCCTAGAAAAAGATTAACATATTAATACTTGAAACACAAAGTACCTTCATTCTATTGGCCTATAATTGAGAATCAAGGGAGAGTCATGAGACCAGCCGGTTCAGCTACGTTTAGGCTCAGTAGAACACCTTTTAGAGAACACAACTTGCTTGGTTCAGCGTTTCAACTTGACAATATAATGTTTGTCATGGAGAAATTCTTAATTCAGTCATTATGTCTTTCATCGCTCATTTATATGCAGGTGGTGGGAGCCATTGTTTTCCAACCAATCAACAGAGGGCTGCCACTGCGCTGCCTGGAAGAGAAGTACGGATTGGCCACCAACCCGCAGGAGGCGAGGCTCACCCTGCCTGAGAAGCGGAGTCAGAAGCGCTTAAGCCTCAACATCACCAATGGGCAAGCGCAAGACCACGTGCATGGCGTGCACGACAACTCACATACACAGTGCAATGGCATGGGTCGAGGGAACCAGCTCAGGTCAGTGTACACACCCACACACATACACACAGACAACACACACACACAGACACACACTGTCCTTTTATTGCTGGCTGCAACACAACACAGCAATAAAAGCTCAGCACACAAGCAGGAAGGCAGACATAAACAAACACACACAGATGCACACACATTCTAAAACACACACTGCAGGCCAAGATATACTCCCTTTGCTACTCTTTTAATTTATCTGAGTGCTACAATTCTACTTAGATTTTATCATCAAGACAGTTGGAGTCATTTTCCGTAGTTCATTGCTTATTTAACATTGTGGTAGAAAATAATGAAGGTTTAAAAGGATATTTGCCAAATATTAGGATATATTAGTGGAGAGGAATGTACCAGCGGGGGGGGGGGGACAGGCGCAAACCTGTTCCATTGTTATTCAACACAACTCAGAGAGTTCAGAGTTGACCGGCAAACACTCACATAAGACATCCCTCTGTATTCAATGACATCAGTTTATGTCTCAGTTCACTTAAATACAAGTATAAGTAAGGTTATCTTAAATTATGAATTATACAAGAATATAAGGTAAATATATTTACAATGGAGCCAAATATTAAACACTTGATATTACCTGGCTTTCCTTGGTAAACAAATACTCAAAGACGGCTGGCTCACGCCACGGTAAGAGGAAACGCCCTCCCATGGTTTGGTCTGGTTCTAAAATGTAAATTCTGTCGGCTCCAAATTAGTGTTAAGTTAACTGATCCATACCCTGGTTAAAATCAGACACTATCAGCTTTAGGATTATGACTGTATATGCCACAGACAAATAAAGTGGCATTGTTAACTATTAGATCTGCATATTTTGCTGTTTAAATTAATATGGCTTTCACAGGGCTCATCTCTTAAACCCATGTGGTAAGTCATGGTGATTTAAGATCAGGTTAAATAACAAGGCGATGAATGGATTTTTAATGGAAGACCTCACTTCATATAACTAATGTATACTATGTAACTTCATGTTACTAATGTTTAATATGGAAACCTTTTGTACGTAGGCCTAATTCTTGTATTACTATATGAAATGTATCTTGGATATCGTGGGCGTGAACGTCCGTGGGCCAGTAGTTTAGAGCATTGTGATTGGCCAAGGACATCTTAGGGGAGGTCACACAACTAGGATATAAAGCGGGGCTCCGAGATTGTTCGAAATTTCTTTGCAAACCAACTCAGGTAATGTTGTGACTCTCTGCGGTGACAATAAAGCCTTGATCATTCAAACCTAGTCCTTCTCGACCTCTTGTAATTTGTTAAAGTATTAAACCGTGGGTATTTTCCACGACACAATACGCAGCCATTTGTTTCTCCGGGGAGACAAACTGAGACTTGTGTTACTTTACTACACAACATAATGTGCAGTGTTTATCTCTCGCTTTCTAAAGTGGCAGCAATAAAGAAAGATGTGATCTCCATATTCTCTCACTGTCTCAAACTCACACACACACACACACACACACACACACACACACACACACACACACACACACACACACACACACACACACACACACACACAAAAGTCATACTGAAAGGGGAAGCATTTTTCAGGGGTTTGGAGGAAGAAGGGGGAAGAAAGGGGTTAAAAAAGGTCACAGAAGGAGAAGGTGAATGAAGGAGAACGCTGTAGGTTACTTTCTCTTGCTATGTTCCCAACTTGCTGGCCTCAATATTGAACAAGAGACAAAGGGGGTTTCTTCTTGGTTGTCCCTTTCAAAGGTTTCCTCTTTTCCCCACTGGGTGTTCGGCTGTTGGACCTTTTTCATTTGAAATGTCCTTTACGTGTGTGCTTTTTTAGCCTTTTAAGCATTGGTTTAAAGACTATGGAAATAACCATGAATTGAAAACTCACTCGACATTATTCCTAATCTCCTAGTATGAATGATACCATTACCATTTACTAATTTCGGTTGGTTTGTACTGTGATTTTACTCAGGTTGAAGGACAGGTGTGGCAGCCAACCAGCAAGCCTCAACCAGGTTCAGGAGCGCCGAGGCCCCCTCAAAACGCACCAATCAGAAAGCTTCCTGCCACTAGGTAGATACTAGTCATCTCTCACCCAACTGCATGATACCCATATGTTGTGTTTGTATGTCTTTACTTGGTTTGTTCCCTTGCAGGTTATACAACTTTTCTTTCAGGTCCAAATATGTATACAATCAACCCTTCATAAACTGCACAAAATACATTTAAATGCTTTAAAGAAAATCCACACAAAAACATCTCAAACCCTATCTTGCATTTTTTGTGTCACAAAAAATAAATGCCAGGTTGAAATTATATGCATTAACACCTTAAAATGTATTCTGCTATTCTAGCAATATAATTAAGCAACTGTCATGATTATACATTCTATTATAAATGCAACCCCTCCCCGACCGAAATGCACAAGCCGCTAATGGTCAAAGAATCGACAGCGCGGCTGTCGGCTATTTCAAGTTTCATGTTCACGTGTAACACGACTCACACAATCACAGTATTTGATATGATAAATAATATGTGTCTTTTAGATTTACCGTGCCTCTCGATTGCCCGGGACAAGTTGGCAAGGTCCACGAATCCTGTAGTGACCCAGGGATTGTTGAGGGAGCACGAATTCTTGTAAAAAAGAAGACACGGCCAGCAAAATAGTCACTGAGGTTTGCTGCTGCCAGCTAGCCACTCCGTTCAGCTTCGGTGTTGGCCTGCCATCGGATTTTATTTTCATTCGCTGCTGTTGTGGTAATTTGGTAAAATTATTTTTAAGTAAATAATCTAAATCTCCACCCTCCATAACTGCACTTGCTAAGTAGGCTACTCAAAAATGAGAACAATTCAAACATGCTAATTTCACGCTATTTGTTTTGTTATAGATTTTTCGGTGTCGTTGATAATGATGCTTTGATTTGATTGGTGTGAAGCCAAGGGCCGAGTGGCTTCCCTTGGCACCCTCCTGACACCCTCCCGACCAATCAGAGGAGGGCAGTGTCATGACGGTAGCATCACCTGATTGGTCAATTCTTTCTTTTTTTTTCACCAAGGGATGCCAGCTCGGGCTGGCTTCCTCGCAGTGTGCAGTGTCGTGTTTCGCCGCGTCTTGAGTATATAACAGGGGCGCAGTATCGCGCATTGTGAAATGGTCAATGAGAGGAGAAAAATGGGGAAGAAATGACAGCAACACAGCACAAAATAATTAACAAAACTGTTAATATAAATGTTTTTATTGGATGACAACTACAGCCTAAAAAAACAGGGATGCCTGGCTTCCCTTGGCCTCCGGGAGAAAACGCCACTGATTACAGTACAATCTGGCCAGAAATGGACCCAGCTCAGATTGACGACCGGATATCTCGGATGGAGGACATGTTATATTAGCTGGTTGCTGCTACTACAGCCGCCTCAGCAGGAGTCGGTGCTCCTCTCCCTTCCATCCGTGAGCCTAATGTGGGAGCACCTGAGCGTTATGATTGGCGATCCTATCACCTGTAACGCCTCTCTCTGCAACTGCTCCATCATCTTCTCCCTGCAGCCGCTCACCTTTTCCTCAGAGGAAGCCAGGGTGGCTTATACTATTAACCATCTCACTGGGCGAGCACGTCTTTCGGGCACAGCTGAGTGGCAGAGGGGGAACCATGCCTGCCTCTCTTTCCAGTCCTTTGCCAGCAAGCTCAGGAGGGTCTTTGGTACAGGACCTCTGGGGGCCAAAGGTGGACGAGAGTTGTTGGATCTGGTCCAGGGGAGCCGCTCAGTCACGGACTACGCCATAGACTTCCGCACCAAGGCCCCCATGTGTGACTGGAACCCGGCCGCTCTCGGTGATGTCTTTATGCGGGGGCTGGCTGGTTACATTAAGGATGAACTCGTAGCTTATGAACTGCCGTCTACACTGGAGGTTCTAATTGAGCTCGTCACCCGTCTCGACCTGCGCATCCAGGCTCGCAAGAGGGAGAGACGCTCAGAGTTCCAGTCACGTTCTGCCCTGCCACACAGTTCCTCTCACTCCAGGTCTCAAGTAACTCCTGCCTCCTCTTCGTTTGCCTCAACCTACGCTGTCAGTTTGGAGGATACTGAGCCTTTACAGCTGGGTCGCACCCGCCTCTCGCCTGAGGAGAGGGAGAGAAGGCAGAGACAGAACCTTTGTATGGTTAGTGAGGTCCCCCCTTCACTTTAGGCGTCTTTGAGTGTGATTAATTATTATTATTATTCATGTTTAACCTCTGTTTTCCTTTTATTCCTAGTCTGTTTTACATAGTTTTGAATGATGACTATATGCTCTGTAAGGTGACCTTGGGTGTCTTGAAAGGCGCCTCTAAATTAAATGTATTATTATTATTATTATTATGTACTGCGGCCAGCCAGGACACTTTGTCAGCTGGTGTCCAGTAAAAGCCAGAGCTCACCAGTGAATGGAGGCATACTGGTGTGGTCCATCGTTGCTCCTGCCTCTCCTAAAAGACCCACCCTCGACGGTGAGTTCCTGCTGCTTTCTGGCTCCCACCCCATCGCCATCCTCGTTGATTAAGGGGCCGAAGAGAGCATTATGGACCAGGCCATCCGGCTTGGACTCCGTCCAGAGAATCTATCATTGCCCATCTCTGCCAGCGCCCTGGATGGACATGTGCTGGGGAGGGTTACGTTACCAACCCTGTGCGCTTGCTCCTGCCGGAGGGCCACAGTGAGACCATTCAGTTCCTGCTCCTGTCTTCACCAAGCCAGCCTGTCATCCTGGGGTACCCCTGGCTTGGCAGGCACAACCCCAACATCGATTGGACTACCTGTTCCGTCCGGGAGTGGGGAGAGACCTGCCAGCGGACCTGCCTCATGACACCATCGCTGTCGCCTGCTTCTTCTGTTCCTGCTCCTGCCTCAGATATCACCGGAGTTCCAGCAGTTTATCATGACCTGAAAGAGGTGTTCAACCAAGCTAAGGCTACCTCCCTGCCACCTCACCACCCCTATGATTGTGCCATAGACGCTTGTACTCTCTCTCTGCCCCTGAGAGAGAGGCCATGGAGGAGTACATACAAGGCTCCTTAGCGGTAGGGATCATCTGTCCCTCCTCTTCAGCTGCTGGTGCAGCCCTGTGTAGACTATCGTGGACTTAAGGACATTAGGGTTAAGAACCGCTACCCCCTGCCACTCTTCTCAAAAGCCTTTGAGCTGCTCCAGGGGCCAACAGTGTTCTCTGAGCTCGACTTGAGGAATGCTTATCATCTGGTCCGCATCCGGGAGGGAGATGAGTGGAAGACGGCCTTCAACACACCAACAGGACATTATGAATATCTGGTGATGCCCTTTGGTTTGACCAACGCTGTCTTCCAAACTTTGATAAACGACCTGCTCCGGGATATGCTGAACAAGTTTGTCTTCGTTTACCTGGAGGATATCCTGATATTTATTTTCTCATAACCAGGAGGAGCATGTTACTCACGTCAGATCTGTCCTCCGCCGCCTCCTGGACAGTCCCCTGTATGTCAAGGCAGAGAAATGTGAATTTCATGAACCCTCAGTCTCCTTCCTAGGATACATCATTGCCAAGGACTGCTTGCTGATGGATCCAGCTAAGGTCTCAGCAGTGACCTCCTGGCCAGTCCCGGGGAAATGCAAGCAACTGCAGCGTTTCCTGGGGTTAGCTAATTTCTACCGGCGTTTCATCAGAGGTTTCAGCTCCATTGCCTCTCCCCTCTCGGCCATCACCTCATCCATGCATCCTTCCGCTGGACTGACGAAGCGCAAGGCGCCTTCGACACCCTCAAGACTCGCTTCTCCACTGCTCCCATCCTCCAGATCCCTGAACCTGAGCATCAGTTCATTGTGGAGGTGGACGCATCCGGCGTGGGGATGGGGGCGGTTCTGTCTCAGTGCTCCTCTGTCGACCATAAGATCCACCCCTGCGCCTTTTTATCTCGCCGCCTAACTCCCACAGAGAGGAACTACGATGTTGGTAACGGGGAGCTTCTGGCGGTGAAACTGGCCTTGGAAGAGTGGCGTGACTGGCTAGAGGGAGCCAAGCTGCCATTCATTGTGTGGACTGATCATCGCAGCCTGGAATATATTCGATCTGCCAAGAGACTGAATTCCAGACAGGCCCGCTGGTCACTGTTCTTTGACAGGTCAACTTCACACTGTCCTATCGACCTGGGTCTCGTAACATTAAACCAGATGCACTTTCCCGGCAGTTTCCTGAGTGTCCTGATGAAACGGTTGAGCTCTCCACCATCGTCCCGGCCTCCTGTCTTGTTGCTTCTGTCACTTGGGAGATAGAGGAGAGGGTGCGGGCTGCCAATGAGGACCAGCCTGGTCCTAGTTCCTGTCCCCCTGAGTTTGTTCCAGCTCACCTCCGCTCCGATGTGCTCCAGTGGGGGCATGCTTTCTGGCTGACCTGCCACCCTGGCATTCAGCAGACCCGAGACTTTCTGCAGCAGCGCTTCTGTTGGTCATCACTGGAGAAGTATGTTTGAGGCTTTGTCAGCGCTGTCCTCAATGCAACCAGAACAAGACCTCTCGTCGTCCAGCAGCCGGCTTCCTGCACCCATTGCCTGTTCCTCAACGCCCATGGTCTCACATCTCCCTGGACTTTGTAACTGGCCTACCTACATCCAAAGGCCACACTGCCATCCTCACAGAGACAGCTGAACTGGTTCTCCAGAACATCTTTCGTCTTCATGGACTGCCCACTGACATTGTCTCTGACCGGGGGCCCCAGTTCACATCTATGTTATGGAAGGAATTTTGCAGCCTAGCTAGGGCCTCCGTCAGTCTGTCTTCTGGGTTCCACCCCCAGTCAAATGGGCAGACTGAGAGAATGAACCAGGACCTGTGGATCAATCACATCCCTGCTTCCTGGTCTGAACAACTGATCTGAGTAGAATATGCCCACAACACCCTCACCTGCTCTTCCACTGGACTTTCACCCATCCAGTGCGTATCAGCCCCCATTATTTGCCAACCAAGAGAGGGATGCTACCTGTCCATCGGCACAAGCCTTCGTTCACCGTTGCCGGCGTACCTGGGACCGGGCACGAACTACTCTCCTCAAGTCGGTTGACCCCTACCTGCCGTGACCTGCCCCTGGTGGAGAACCGCAAGCTGGCTCCCAGGTTTGTTGGACCCTTTCCCATCGCTCGCATCATCAACCCAGAGGCGGTACGTCTTCGGCTTCCCCTGTCCACGAGGATCCACCCGACGTTCCATGTCTCCAGGGTCAAGCCAGTCCAACAGAGTCCTCTGGTTCCTCCCATGCAGCTTCCTCCGCCTCCTCAGCTCGTTGATGGCGGTCCTGTGTACGCAGTCAGGCGCCTTCTTCGCTCTCGCCGCCGTGGACGTGGGATGCAGTATCTTGTGGATTGGGAGGGGTACGGTCCGCAGGAGCGCTCCTGGGTGCCGGCTGGGTTCATTTTGGACCCTCGGCTCATTTCAGACTTTCACCGTCTGCATCCTGGCCAGCCCGCCCCGTCCTCACTTCTGCCTTCTGTGGGCCCATCTGCTGATGGACCTTCTGATCCTCTGGTTAGGGGTGGCATCGATGTGGCTGCCTCTTCCTCTTCTGCTGCGGAGGACATGGACTCTGCTGCCTCTGAGGAATTTTAGCCCTCCTCCGGGCCCCCTCCACCCTACCAGCTCGGGCTGGGACGTCTGGGGCCGTTCCTTGGCGGGGGTGGTACTGTTATGATCCGCTCCTGGCTTTCCGTCCTACTGCCAGCTCTGTACTGTCATAATCTGCTCCTGGCTATCCATGCCATTGCCAGCCCTGCCAGTACTTTTCTGGATCACCTGCCTGCCACTCCCACCTCATCAGTGCAACCACCTTCACCTGTGTTCCCTCACCTTATTCAAACCCACTCCTTCCACTGAGTCCCTGCCAGAATGTCTTAGCAGCATGTAAAGCTCTCTAGTACTATTTCCCGGATACTTCCTTGGCTTCGACCCTGCTTGTCCCTGACCCACCCTCGTCGTTCCTGCCCTGGTAACCTGAACAGCCTTCTGTCCCTGACCCCTTTGCCTGCTCGCCCCTTGTCTGTCTCCTGTAAGCTTGGATTCCCGTTTTGGACAATACTACTCTTGAACTGTTCGAACGCTGGTCTCGGTCTGTGCTGTTCTTGGGTCCAACCTCACGGCCCATTTCAGCAACGATGTAACCGGCATATAAAAAAAGGCTATAAACTGTTATCACTGCAGCTCGTTATCTTGTGTGTTCTTGGGGGAATACCCGTTCATTATCTACATCCTTTTACCCTTTCTCTTTCTATTCCCTCCTCCACCTTTTTCTTCCACCCACGTCCTGCTCGCAGGTTGTAGACCTCCGGCCCCACCCTCAGACCCACTCCTTGCCAGCTCCAACTCCAAGATGCCGGTCTTCCGCACGGGCAGCGAACCGGTCCTGAGCCCCTCTGTGCAGCGGAGAACCGCAGAACCTCTTGCAGGTGAGTGACCACAATGCAAAATACAACGTTATTTTCTGCTACCACTTGGAAGTGAATTTTATCAATGGGTTTCTCTGCGGTGAGATGTGAGTTGTGATAATCCGCACACAAGCCCAATAGATGCTTGCTTATGTATGCTATTGAACTCTGACTGGGGGAAATGTTGACTGGGAAACGCTTAGCTATCCATGGTCTCAATCTGATGTTCGTTCTATTCTTTCATTCGTTATATTGAAGGGGTAACGTGTTATGTTTTATACTGCTACATGACTTAAGACCTTTGGGTTGGTTTAGTGTGTGACAATAAGGTTGGACCGGATCCTATAATACTAAACAATCCTGACTGACTCAGAGGTTATTCAATGTGTCCATTCTTATGACTGATCATGTCCTTTTATTCCTATAAAATATTTGTGTGCCTATATTGTGCCATTCAGCTATGCGCCATCAGGCTCATGCATCTCCCTTGGTGATGTCTGCAGGCCAGACCATCCGGGGCTCGGACAGCCAGTTGTGCCCCAGACCACCGCCAAAGCCCAGCAAGGTCCCCTCTCTGAGGCAGGCTCGGGGCCCCTGCCTTCTGCCCCCAGCTGGACTCTCCCCCAGCACCCCCAGGGAACACTCTCCTGGCCTCTCCAGTGTCGCGGCTGCATGCCCTCTGGAGGCGACATGTACGTACAGCCCCAGATACTGCCAGATTTTTTTTTTTCATCTCTGGGATAGATCAATTTTTATAGTTAGTTCAGGTCTCCTGGCGTAGTGATTGAGGGTAAAAGTTAAGAACATCCTGTTGTTTGTGTTGTTGTGTGGCTTCAATCGCTACAATAGGGATTTTTTTTGCAATTGGACGGAGTAACCTTGCTGACAGCAACGTCATTCAATCAGAGAAACGCTCCAGGCCTTGTGACCTCTACCTAACCACTGTCCTGAACTGACAGGCCTTTTGACCTCTACCTAACCACTGTCCTGACCTTACAGGTCTTGTGACCTCTACCTCACCACTGTCCTGACCATACAGGCCTTTTGACCTCTATCTAAAGGTACGGCCACACTGAACGCGTTACGCACGTTAGAGGCGTATGAAATCGTAATTTTTGCATAGGGAACCATTGGTTTAGGCGCATAGATGCGTTTGTTTTGCGCTAAATAACGCACCTACGCGCCCAACGCACCTACGAGCGGAGTTCAAAAAATGAAACTTTTTACACTCCTACACGTGACGCTTAGCCGCGATAGCCAATCAGCGTTGAGCTTTACCCGACGTCACTGGCAGAGAGATGGAGGAACGGCGCTCCGCAAAAATCCGCAAAGCCCTGCAAAGCTCCGCAGCTGATATGGAGCGCCTTTAGTTGGTGTGCTGACGGGAGATCCTGGCACCAACCCGGGCTAGCAGGTCATCGAACATGGCCCCGGTCAACCAAAAATACCACTGGAACTGGCCGTCATCCAGGCTGAGTTCCTGTAGGAGGTGGTGAAACCCAGCTGTGAGCGCCTACGGAGGATGTCATGCACCCCAACACGACGGCGTTTGGGTTTCCTACTCTCCTCGAACTCCCAAAACAAATACAGCGCAGCGATGGTGGTGATCTCAGCCATGTTTGTGGAGCAAAAGAAAAGTAGCGGGGGAAAATAGGTTTTAGGCGGGCTCATCTAGCTGCGTAGGTAAGGTGCGTTTGGCGCATCGAACCATTTTTGTGACACAATGATCAAGCGGCAGGTTAGGCACGTAATCCTACGCATTCAGTGTGGCCGTACCTTTATTCCTGTCTCTGCCCTACAGGCTCCAAGGTACCACCTGTGCCCCCAGTCAAGCCCCTCAAGCTACAGTCCAGGCTGTACCTCAAAGCGCATGACCCCCAGGACCCCCCCTCCGCCGGGGTGAGGGCAGAGACGGGATCGACCGAGCGACCCGACGACTCTCCGCGATGGGAGGGGCTAGCGCCATCTGACCACGCTCACGGGGCTCACTACAGCTACGTGGAGCGGCTGAGGCAGGAGGGCGACGGGACGACGGGGCGGGGAGAAGGAGGAGATGGAGGAGAAGGGGAGGACTGTGGCAGCGAGGGGGGGCTGGCGGGGCCGGGGAGGTGCATGGACAGGAGCTCCTACCACAACGCCATCGCGGCGCTTGAGAGCACCAGCGAAGAGGACGACGAGGGGAGGGGCAAGAGCCGAGGGGAGGGTCTGGCATGCATCGGGGACGGCAGTGAGGAGGAGGGGAGCGGGAGGAAGAGGAGGAGGGCCAGAGGGAAGGGTGGCTTTCAGCGCCCCCTGGTGGAGACAGCGTCGACGTTCCAACCATCTGAGTTCTGCTCCCGCCTGCTGCCGGCGGAGAACAAGCCCCTGGAGATGGTGGTGCTGAGGAGGTCCAAGGAGCTGGTGCTCAGACACGACCACCGCAGCATCGCCCGTCACATGCTGGCGGCCGACTGCCAGGTAGGCACGGGCACACACACACATACACATGTGCATGCATATGCAGACACACAACCCCAGGAGCACAGACACAAATATACACACACACTCACATACACACACACACAGTATTTTGTCGGATTTAATGTGTTTTGTAATGAATAATGTGTTTGCTAATGAATAACAATTATGGTTGTTGAACATTCATGGCTGCTCCTACAGTCAATTCAACTCAGGTTGCACTTTCCTTGTTGTATTGCTGTTGAACAACGTGTGTGTTGTCACAGGTTGCTCGGATACTGGACGTGTCGTCAGAGGTTGAAGGCCAAATGGGCGTGGCCTCAGGTCTGGAACTGGTGACCCTGCCACATGGTCAGCAACTGCGGCTGGACCTGATGGAGAGGTAACCATCGGGACGCCTCTTATACACATTGCCTGAACCCACAAGCTCTCCTTAAGTTGAAAAATATGTATAGTAACAAAGCTCAGTCATTTGAACTCTTTAATGTCACCTTGACTCTATAAAGCTTGGGTAGCTTAAGTTTTAGTCGTGAATTGGATCACAATCACAACCAAAAAGAAGAAATTCTTTGGATAACAAAACTCTTAAACATCTTATGCTGTAAGTAATCTATTGGTACAGTTTCATTCTAGTCTAAATCTCCACAAAAATTTAAAAAATGTAAGATGTGAAGATTGACTCAAATTGCCCTCCTTTGCCAGACACCATACTTTGGCGATTGGCGTGGCCGTGGATATTCTGGGATGTACGGGCAGCGTTGAGGAGCGGGCATCCACTCTGAACCGCATCATCCAGGTGTCCCTGGAGCTGAAGGACTCGGTAGGAGACCTGTACGCCTTCACTGCCTTGATGAAGGCCCTGGACCTGCCCCAGGTGAGCAGACACTGCATCTCTCTCTCTCTCTCTCTCTCTCTCTCTCTCTCTCTCCTCTCTCTCTCTCTCTCTCTCTCTCTCTCTCTCTCTCTCTCTCTCTCTCTCTCTCTCTCTCTCTCTCTCTCTCTCTCTCTCTCTCTCTCTCTCTCTCTCTCTCTCTCTCTCTCTCTCTCTCTCTCTCTCTCTCTCTCTCTCTCTCTCTCTCTCTCTCTCTCTCTCTCTCTCTCTCTCTCTCTCTCTCTCTCTCTTCCCAAATGGGATAAAATGTGGAGGTAAGTGTAAGTTGGTGGAGTTGTACATTGCTTTAGCAGTGCATTATGATTATTAAGTATCATACCATATTATATAGGGAACTAAATTTGAACACTTCAATTTCAGACAACACTACCAAATGAGGACGCCCTAAAATTTTTTTAAAGGCAACTAAACTGCATTATATTGTACACAATTGAATTGACCCTGGATAGACCAGACACACACTCTGAATATATAGTGTGTGTGGTAAAGTAAAGTGTGCTTAGAATATAAATATGAAAACATAGCGTTTGTTTCAGCTGTGTTACTTATATTGTACTTAGTATTCCAGTTGTTCTATTGGATGTAATGGAGTGGTCTGGGTTTTATGGTAATTGTGCAAGCCTGGGAGAAGCCAAAGCAAACATCATCAATCTGATGAACATTAATGTACTTCTCCACCCGGACCTGGTGGATACCAAACATACACTCACTCCTTGGTCTGTGTGTTTTGTACGTGGTCTCAGATCAGCCGCTTGGAGCACACATGGACCGCTCTGAGGAGGAGCTACACGCAGACCGCCATCACCTACGAGAAGAGCCTCAAACCATTCTACCAGAGCCTCTACGAGGGCACAGGTACCTGTTCAGGCCACTTCCTGCTTGTTAGGCGCCCACTTTGTGAGAGTGCTTCGCGGAGTGAGACCGCCATCACGTGACTGCGTAAAATGGTCAAGTTTGGCCTGTTTACTATGGGGAGTGACGTTAAAGTCACTATGCCAATTCTTCGCAGATTATTTCTATTTTTTTAAACTGATTAAAGGAAAAGCAACACTACCTCTAAGCCAACTCCTGTCGGCTGAGGACAAGCTCCTGGAATTGGCGGTGCTGATCTCCCACTATAGTAAATAAATATACATTTGGTAGACTATATGCCTATTCTTTCCATTCAGCTCTTACTTTCTACAGTCTGATTTGCCGGTAATGTAGCCAGAATATTTGTTACCTGATGGTTACACAAAATGACCAATGCCCAAGGTAACTCATGCAACAGCATGGGTTTAACCCACAGAGGGAATTGAGCCTGTATTATATACACCCGGTCAGAACATTCTAGTTCTCGACTTGTTCAAGTCGAGATATGGCACAGGTTCCTTCTTTATCACGACTATGCAACCAACTACTAAAAAAATAAGTAATTTCATGGTTTGGTTCTCCTTCAAATAAAACAACCTTGTGACCTAATGCAGCCTCCCTGCCGCCGGTGGTGAGCGTGCCCGTCCTCCTGCCCCTCCTCACCCTGATGGAGCGTCCGGCCGTCTCCCCCGAGGGGCTGGAGCTCTGGGAGACCAGTGACCAGGGCTGTGACATCATGCTGCGCCACCTGGAGGCCGCACGGGGCATGGCGCACCACGCGCACAGATACACGCAACACGCACTGAGGGCGCTGGAAGGTACGCGCACATATGGACACTCACACACAAACACACAAGGGCAAACAGAGACACAAATACAAATATATACACACAATTAATTAATTAATACGGTGAGATAACAACTGTGTGTGTGTGTGTGTGTGTGTGTGTGTGTGTGTGTGTGTGTGTGTGTGTGTGTGTGTGTGTGTGTGTGTGTGTGTGTGTGTGTGTGTGTGTGTGTGTGTGTGTGTGTTCTTTTAGGGTTCCAGTGCGACGAGGACCTTCTCGAAGTGTTCAAGACAGACTTTCAGCAACGGTTGCTATGGGGAAGTCGGGGTGCCACTGTAAACCAATCAGATCGCTACAGCAAGTTCACTCTCATCCTCACTGCATTGTCAAGGAAACTGGAGCCACCGCCCACAACACACACCCAGATCTGAGTAGTGGGAAATGAAGTTATAAGCGGAAACATACACACACTTTGTATTATGTTTGTAAATGTACTATCACTAGCACTTTGGAAATATTAGAGCATCAATTTTTTAAGTTTTATTAATGACACAAAGTTACAGAGTGAAGCGTATTTTTTAGCTAGCAGGTTTAGCTTGAACGCTTGCTATTACCATGTACATTGGAGAAAAAGGTTCCATCGGCTCCCCCAGTTGACTTTGATGGAAGCATCAACACTAACTATCACCACTAGTCCCATGGTTGAGTCCACACATCGCAGTAAATATGATTTATTGAATATTGTTTCTTGACAGGTTAAAGGTAAAAGTAATGAAGGTGTCGTAATGATACAAGATGTATGTATGATTATGTAGTAGAAGGCTTATGCAAGGTGTGTATGTATGTATGTATGTATGTATGTATGTATGTATGTATTAGTATGTGTATTTGTTTGTGTGTCTGTATGTCTGTATACAGTTGATCGATCACTGCTAATGTGTTGAGATTTACCTACTGTTGTTATATGATAAAATACAGTATGGATGGAGACCGGTTCTCTTCAGTATTGCCAGGCGATACACACTCACTGATGACCTGGCTATGTACCGTTTAGTCTTTTATTTTAATTGTTTTCTTACATGTAAGTTAAATTGACTCAAAATTGTTGGCTAATTTAAAATAAACTATATAATTATATATATTTAATGACTGAGGTACCGGTTAAAAGCTAAATTCAATGACAAGCGACAACAGTTTGTTACATTGAAGATATATGTTATGATTATATCTTTGTTTTAGAGCTTCAAAGAACCAATATTTTAATTGCTGATTAGTTAATTGATTATCTTAAACATTCATAATTGAGTCTTTACAATGTCGGTAAATGCTCGTCCCAAGAGTTGTCTTAAATTAACTTGCTTTATCTGATAAGCCGCTAAGAGAAAGTATTTTACAATTTTAAAAAGGGAAAGCAACAAAATATTTACATGTCTAAAGCTAGACGCTAAAGCTTATCAATACATTTTCTGTTGATACAAAATAATATTTAATTGATTTAGCATTAATATCACAAAGTTTCAATTAGGTTTTGAGGCCTTTGTCTGAATCTCATTTGAGACTCAAAAGTTCTTTGTGTCCCACAAATCAGACTTTAGATTACTGATCTGATAGGCTATTTTTATATTTTACTAATCTAAATCTGATCACTTTCTTTCACCTTCATATTTGTTTCAACCAATCATCTTGCTGGAAGCTTGGATTTGCAAGCGTGTGATTGTCTATTAATAGTGACACAAACTCAGCCAACACTGGTTAACACCAAGATAGTGTCTGTGAAGGATTCAAATCAATACCGTGAAGACTGGCCACTTAAATAATACACTAATTAAGATCCCCTTATTTTAAAGTGTGTTATTCTACCTTTGCTAGTGCAAAATGTTCATTGTCGCAATGCAATTATGCAATAACCCTAACATTATCAGGTTTTTTAACCATCATGCCATTGGGTGTCCATTTAAACTGGCAGAAAACACACATTGGGCTATATATATAATAGGTTATATATAAAAAGGCAATATTTTTAAAAAGGAAACATTTTCCACTATTACATGAATGAATATGTAGGATGGAAATGAGACCATTTATACAGTGAATGTGTTGGTTCTGACTAACTTGTGTGAGTCTGTTACACACATGTGCAATAGGCGAAAGGTGTACATTTTTTATGCATGTGTATACTAGACTGTAATATATTTTTCTCTAAGAAGTTTACTGTAAAGAAATAAAAGGATTATGGATTTGAATCTTTCTATTTAGTACTACAATAGCAAGTGATTTAATAGAGTGTTACTGATCTGTGAAAGAATCTGTGCATGTTTAACCTTTATTAAATCAAAGGGCAAAGAGAAATAACTGATTATTCACATTTCTGATTACATTTCAAATGGCTTCAAAAACCATTCAGCTGTAAGCAACATCACATTGCGTTGATAAGTGCTCCAAGACACCTCTGAAGACAAAGTGAAATAGGTCTAATCCCTATTACATATTCAAACTCACAAATAGTATGTCTTTAATGTTTTAACCAACTTGTAGTCAAACACGGCGAGATGGTTAGAAGATAAACAGGCTCTCACAACAGCACAGGTAGGTTTTAATTATACTTTTTAAATTTCAGAAATTATCGCTAGTCAGCTAGTTATGTAGAGTGAGGTTTTCTGGCGTAGGGTGTCTGTGTGTTTAATAAATGAATAAACAACTTTACATGTTTATTTATTTGGAACAATATATTGGAAGCTGGATATGGGAAAGGGGTAGGGGTGTAGTCGGTTTATAAAAAAAAGTGACAATATTCAAAGTAATACGATGTGCTCAACAATATGAAACGTGAAGTACTGCAATGGGTTATTACAACAAACACGGTAAAAACACTAAGATTAGATGGATATTACAAGTTGTCAAATCAGCACCCATCACCTCCATGATTGTTTCTAATTAAATGTGATTGACTGCCTTATTTCTGGGTTGGGACAATAATGTCCTAATAATGCGAAACCAAAAGAATTACATTGCGGCATGTGAAGAGGCATAAGCGGCTGTATTACCTTCACCAAGACTAGTTCGAAATGTTTAAACATTCCTGATTTACCAAGGAAAATGCAGATTAATATGTAATTATATATACACTAAACAAATACAACTTTCATCATTGATTCCAAACCAATTATAAAAAAGGGGATCATATTCAGAATTATACCATAGAGCACAATGGCTCTGCATATTTATCTGTAAATGTACAATGAAAATGTAATACATTTTTGTTGTGTGATGATTTAGTAGCTTGTGTTGCATTAACGTCCCAAAAATGTTAGGATTGGTGCCGTTGATATTTTGGTCTTTGAACAAAGATCATAAGAGAAATAAAAGGTTAGATTCAATCCTTGTCTTAGAAAAGAGGAGCTGAAAACAATCCTCATGACCATTGGACAATAGTTGTTTGAACAGCCACAAGACCAAACCAGCCATTGAAATAATACATTATTGTTGGTGCAACAGGGTATGTTTGGGAACAGAATTCATCGGTAAAAATTCCCCCTCCATGCAGGAACCGGCAGATTTTGCCTTCATACAAACGTTGCACCCTCAACAGTAGTTCTACTGAACCAGGCCCCCGCAGGAAGGCCTACAAAATAGCCACATGAAACACTTTGGTGACAAATGGGAGCAATGATATTTTAGGCTGCAATGTCATTGTCGGTGTCAATAGAAAAAAAACAGATTTTGTACATTTCACAGCTTCAAATTAAAACCACAGGTTGAAAGTAAGGCAGGGTCATTGCGCTTTTTTGTTGTACCAAGGAGACGGTACAACGTGTAACGAGCCCAACTGTGTGACTCTGTACTGAGATAGCGTTGACAGCGAATCAACAGCAGGAGAACAGGAAACCAAGGCAGCGAGTGAGTAGACAGTAGACTTTGGTTCCTAAGAAGTCACTGAAAGAATTGACAACATCCAAGATGGGAGAACAATCATGTGGTAGACGCTGAGGAGTTCATGCAAATGGAGAAGAATGTCGCTTATAGTTACAAAAAAGAGTATAAAACTGTAAATTATTAGAAAGTTAAGTCATAGTGGTCCTTTGCAATCGTCACACCACACTCAGCAGAGATTCACTCTCATTCATCCATACATTCACTCGTCCATTAAAATGAACAACACTCATTTACTCTTTTTCAAATGCTTAAGAATTGTGCGACAAAGTGCATCGGTTCAAATCAAACCTTGTTCTCTCCTAGTCAGAGTGGCAGTCTGGGTTTGTAGGGGCAGACCGCCTGGCAAACAATCCATGATATAAACAATAAACTAAATACGTTACAAAAAATAACAACAATCACAATTGAAAGACATTCATTCCAGCATTACAGAATGATGGTAATATGTACAAAACATTTCAAAGTATTGGTGGTAGTTTGGGGGATAAAACTAGCATGAATGCATGAGTATATATACCCCACAGAAGCAAACGCACACACACACACATGTTCTGTGTACGAGAGCGTGTTTGTGTGTGTGTGAAGGGTAAGCTAAGCTGTTGATGGGGTCATGTGTGGGAATGTGATGGACAAAGGAAATATAAACTGGGCGGAGTGGTAGAAAGAGCGTGTGTGGAGGCGCTGATGGGGTTTACAGAGACTCAACCAGTAAGTCCATAAGGTCACACTTATGGAGGTGGTGTTTAAAGAGGCTGCGACAATTCAACGGAAGTCCGGCTCTGTTGATTGGTTCTTAGGTGCAGTGAGAGAGAGAAGGGGGTGGCCGTGCTGGTCGTTCTGTAGTGTTGTTCACGTCGGTGTCTCTGTGGCCTTGCTGAAGCGGGTAGTGGTGCCGGTGTATAGGGAGGTACATTTAATAGCAAGAGGGGTCCCCCTGCTTGTCAACCAATGAAAGTGTGAAAGTATCCACCAAAGTAGAGAGAGGGCTACCGTTTGAATAGAAACATGGTTGATTGGATAGTTCACCAATGGACACCGCAGCAAGAGCACACACACAATGACCCTAACAGAAGCTGTGTGTGTGTGTGTGTGTGTGTGTGTGTGTGTGTGTGTGTGTGTGATGAGGCAGGCCTGTGAAGCAGAGTTGCGCAGACAGGGAGGTGAGGCAGATATCATTAACAGAGCACAAATGGATAGGCGGGCGTGTCTCTAGTCTAGTGTTGGTGCAATGATTAGATCAAAGCATATTTATATCTATCTGGCAATGTGGGAGGCATGATGTGCAGTGCATTCTAACACGGTATGAGTAAAGATCATCTTAAACTGCATCGGAAAAAACAGGTTATTCCTAGCAAATCTTGAGAATTTGAAATAATGTTAAGGACGTTTTCTGCCAAAAGACAAATACATGTCCTCTCCACTAGGGGGAGCAGTGGACCAGCGTCTTGAATCCAGACTCCGTGCTGCCATGGCTTCCCTTCACAAATAGTAGAGTTGCACATCATGCAGGGGAGATGGCATAGGTAACCTCACCGGTAGAGCTGGAGCCATCAAAGTCCTTCAAAGTTTTAATGACGAAACACAGAGCCCAGTTTAAGCTGCATCGCCCAGAATGTTTTGCTGCTCAGATATGTGTGATCATGCATGCAGACGTGCAACATGCCTAATAGCCTCTCTCTCTCTCATCATTTCATCCCATACTAGCTTTCCATCAACACCCCCTGGCCATACCCCTCTCCCCCCGTTGGTCTTGGTCACCCCACCACCACCACCACCACCAATCAGCATGATCCCTCCACCAGCCAATCAAATCACCCGGCAACCCTGCAGCCCTCAGGAACCTGCATTGCACATGAAGAAAGAGCAAGTTACTTAGATACCCCCCCCACACGCACCCACACAGACAGACACACACACACACACACACACACACAAAAAAACACAGCCAGTCGATATGAAAACTGCATATTTACTTTAGCACAATGATACACAAAATGATTAGTAATGTCTTTTGCAAAGCATATTAAGAGCATTCCGTAGTGCTGGGAGAACAGAACGAGAAAAGGTCCATAAAAGTTTCCCCATCGTGCAAACTTCCTTTATACAAAGTATAAAAATAAAAGCGTCCTCGCCCAGTATACAGCCCACATTCGGGGATCTGTTAGTGTATTAGTACTCCTGGCTCGAAAACTGTATCTCAAACCAACAGTCATTATGCCACAGCTGACTCTTCGTCAGTGCTTTCTATTATAGTATCTGATCTATATCTCATGGAAGGAAGTCTTCAACATGGAAGGACACACGGATGAAACATTTTCCTAAATAAGTCCAGAGCTTCCTGTTCATAACGATCGCATTGTGAAACCACTGCAATGAGGGAGCAAGTAGAACCTAATCGTGTCCTCCAGCAGAAGGTTGGACTAACAACCCATGACTGATCTGCATGCCGTTAGACGGCAAATGTAGATGTTTGGACAGAGTGTGCCTGCAGCCATGCGGAGAGAGGCAGCAGATTGCAGACCATCGGAATACATCGACAAATTTGGGGAAAACAATAGCATTATCCTTGATGGATGTGTATGACATGAGTGAGCACGGATTACAGGGGACGTAAGACACGCACGCACACATATTAGAGAATGTAGGACAGATGGGTACAGCAGACGGGAGATGAATACAGCTGGAACATGTGGACATGTTGTTGCAACACTACCTCGAATTTACACACATTAAAAAATAATTAAAACAAAGGTTAACAGTGTGCTGAGGTGAAACATAACTGATGCAAATATTTACACAGTAGAACAAGAGAGTAACCGTGCGCTCACACCAAACTCGAAGGCGCGGTGCGAATACATACAGAGTCATGCTTGAATGGTATTGCTCATTCGGCTCACTCGCTCAAGCACAATATTTGCTTCACTTTTGGTGTGAACACGCCTCAAGAATATGGAATTGCTGTCTGCTAAAATAGTGATGGGAAGCTTTGTTGAGGTTGAATATGGAAAACAAACAAACACTCCAACACAGAGATTAAACAAATAAAATAATTTGATAAATTGACATTACTTCTAAATATAAACACAGCTCACAAAAATTTAAACAAGACAAATCCTCAGGAACATTAAATAAAATCTAATTTGCTTTGATCGTCAGGAAGTGGTTTGAGTCTCAACATGCAGCGAGGCATAGAGAAAATGAAAAAAAAATCAACTAAATGTCTCTTTGCCAGCATAAAACACATACAACACATTTCAAATGGTCTGACAAACACCATTAAAACCCCTCCCTCTCCCCCACCTGCCCGCTTGTCCGTGCACGAGCACATGCTGGCAACACATTCCACGAATACTGTTGGGGGTGGGATGAGATGAGAGGAAAGAAAGAAGGTAGAGGAGGAGACGGGGAGGAGTCCACGCAGGCATTTAGACTCTGGTTTACTGAGACAATGAGGTTACAGAGATGGAGGAAGATGGAGGAGGGATGCATGGATGCAGGGGACTGGTGGCAGTGCAGGGGTGGGACGGCCGATCAGATGTAGGTGACGGCACCTTTGCTGGCCTTCTCCATGGTGATCTCCACGTATGAGGTGGGCACGTAGCCCTCCTCACCGCCCTGCTTCCTGGCCCGCGTCCAGCCGTCGCCCTTGTCCTCCTCGATTATGTACAGCACCTGGAGCCAATCAGATGAGAGATACAGAAGGGGGAGGGAGGGAGACCGGCTCCTATTAAATCACGTGACGGAAAGGCACAAAATGAAAGCATTTACAACAGGTGGCTGTAGATCTATGTTTAAAGAAATATAGCTTGCTTTTGTTGCTAAATATTTATAATACAATAATATTTTCTGTCAAGCTGTGCTACTTTCGATAATACGGTTTAAAAACTTAACCAAGAAGAAACTAGGCCCAATATAAACTGTTAGCTAAACAGGCTTTAAAATAGCGTCTGTAATATTAAAGATAAAAATAAATGCTAATTACGAGTGAACCCACTGTTTCTGCTGGATTTCAAACGCATGTTGAGAGAATTATGGAAGGGGTTTAGCCCCATCGTTACGACCCGCGGCAGCTTTGCGTTAATTTTTTTAGAACTGTCATTGTGTATGAGCGTTATATGAAATGCACGACACACTGTAGTGTTATACTATAAGAGTCCGGGAAGCCTAAACTTCACTCGGACACGGCTATTAAATCGCTTCACACACACACACACACACACACACACACACACACACACACACACACACACACACACACACACACACACACACACACACACACACACACACACACACACACACACACACACACACACACACACAGCAGAGTTAACATTCACATAGTGTTTTGGGGAGAGTGGCAAAAACATTTACCCTGTTTTTTTTCTGCATTTTAGTGTTATTTCCGTAACAGTGACAAAAATACATGGATTACTATTTTGACGACCGTATAAAACATATTACCACGTTTAAAAAAAGAGAAAACAGTTTGGGATCACTGGCTCTTAAGTTTGAGAATTTATTAGGTCAGGTTGTTGAATCTGGAATTGGTAGTATACAATGCCCTTTCGCAAATATCCAGAAACGGTATGCTGGTTCAGGTTGTGGATAAAGTCAAACATGAAAATGACAACAGTTCATCGATAACAGATGACAATAGATTGTGTACAAAGAGTCACATTACCTCATCCTCTGCCATCACTAACGTCCCCTCGTTCTTACCTGGTGACAACAAAAACAAATCACATGAATGGATCCACGCTAAGATTGTGGATCATTCTTCTCGAAGACCAGGAAAATACTCATAATCCGTCTTGCAGTGATCATGCATCAAATAATACAGTCTCTAGAAATATCTCATCCAGTCACGACAAAGTATTGATATTATACCAACCATCGGCCAACTGATGGGTAAAGCATCTCTCTCTTACGGACATCCAACATTGACAGGCGTGAGTGAGTGAGTGTGTGCACAAGGGATGACGATGGTCTGCACAATGCCGACATAGAGTTTCCGATAATATCATCCAATTATTATTTTCGACTTCGAAATCGGATCATCGTTGCTATTTACTCAACAGGCAATTGGCAATTTGTATGAGCTGCGCAATGTAGTTCATGGAGCTGTTATCCATGTCCTACACAAACGCTCCATTCCAAGATGATCGAAGACCAAACCTGTGCGCGGCTTTACCATCAAAGGAGTACAGCGCCTTGCAGTGGCCGATGACGGGCATAGGGTCATCGTCGTCAAACTCGTCATCAAACTCGTGGTGGTCCGAGTTGGGGGGCACAGGCTGCCGTGGGGGCGGGGCCGAGTGGTGGTGGTGGTGCTGAGGTGTAGGCTGGTGCTCCTGGCTGTTGTCATCAGTGTAGCTGCCCTCAGGACTGACGGAGAGAGGTAGAGATGGGGCAGGTTAATGGGGAGAGGGAGACGACGGGCCTGCATTGACTCATGCCCTGAAGGGGGACAGCTAGCAGGCTGAGGTTTTAAGAAAGTCACTTGCAGGGAGACGCCATAGCAATTATAGATTGCCGTTGATAACAAGAAGCGGTTTGCAGATTTCTGATGCCAGTGCTTGCGCAGATAAGAAAAAAGCAGCTTCGGAAAAACCTGAACCATGAACATGCTAGTGTGTGTGTGTGTGTGTGTGTGTGCATACCTCTCTCTGCCCTGGGGGGTGTGGTGGTGGTTGTCTGCACTGTGTCTCCGGTCGCCCCTGGAGCTCTGCTTGCCCTCAACCTCCGACAGCCACGACTACATAAGCACACAAACAAACACAGACAAACACACACATTAAAACATAACACCTTTCTAGACAGACTGACATTTTGATGACAAGGTGAAAATGTGCCCTATGCGTGAGATCTGTCGAAATAGGTTCCTTCATTTGGAAACAAAAGATCCACTGTGTTTAACAGCACATACTGAACCTGCACACGTGCGATTGATCACCAGTGTGGGTCTTTTTTAGTACTGGTGAAAAGGGCAAGAGTATACAACATTTAGTTGACTCGTTTAGTTAATCTGATTGATTACTGATGCGTTCACCAGCCCCTTAGGACAGTGCTTTGGTAAGAGGCCGACACATAAAGCCCTAAATATATTTAAAACAAAATCAAAGCCGCACATTACAGCGATCTGAGAACATTGCAGTGCTTCGACTTGGTCGCAACCCTGCTATTTTTTGTGTGAGAGCATTTATTATCAAGTATACTGAAGCCTTTACAGTCTCTGGTGTACGGCCCTGTGCTGCCACACAGTGAACAGCAGGGGGTGCTAACACATTGCAGTTAACCCTGGACTCCTGGAAATCACAAAAGTCAGTTATCTGTCAGGACTCGGGTTACATGCACAGACACACTTAGGACTGACTGGGGAATACAGCTAGCCTCTGTCTCCTCCTTTTCCACTACTTATCCCACCTCTCATCTTTCCCTCCCCTCTATCTGCGTCTCCAATAACTTTCTTGCTTCTGTTCTGTTTGATTTGAAAACGGCGAGACCTCTCACTGATCAACAAAGATTTTGACCTCCTCAGGATAACATTTCCAAATTCCTTCTTCATCTTACCGTTTGAGTTGCTTTATGTTAGCTCGGCAGGACAGAGAGAGACGGACACACAGACAGAGACAGATAGACAGACAGACAGACACACACAGAGGCCGACAGAAAGACAGAGACGGAGCAAAAGCCAGAGAGAGACGGAGAGGGAGATTCAGAGAAAGAGAGACAGAGACATAGACATAGACAAGAGAGTGAAAGAGACAGTGAGGGACACAGAAACAGGGAGACAGAGAACAGAGGGATAGAAACACAGAGACAGAGAGAAAGACCGGAAGGGGAAGACGTCACACCACGGGTCAAGTTGCAAACCCAGAGGGGGGTCCTCATGACCACAAAGAGTCTTTATAGGCGGAAGCCTCCCTCTGTACCTCGTTCTTGTGTATTTCCGAGCGCAGCTTCTCCATGTTGCATATGGTCTCAGAGATCTTGGGCTGCAGGCTGCTTGGGTCGCCCATCTGGGAGTTCTTCTCATACACGTCCTTCATCTTGTTCAGGGCATCCCTATTCAAGAGGACGTCAGATGTAAATATTACGATGAAGAAACCATATACAATCTACTCCAAATTATAGCATTTATAATACCAAAATGTTTACAAACTGTCTAATGGTCTGCTGCTAGTGGTAAGCATTGTGTCTATGGGTGTGTGGATATGCATGTGTACATGAACACATTGGAGGGAAGGGATCGCTAAACGGGGACGGGAGGGGCGGATTCACTGCACCTCTGGTCCACCTCCTTCTGGAGCTCCTTGCTGAGCTCGTCTATCCTCTGCTGCAGCCTCTTCCTGCGCTGCTCCGGGGGCAGGTGGCTGAAGTCCTCCAGGGACGGAGCCTGGAGGAGAGAGAGAGGGGAGAGAGCGCTCAACATTCCCCGCTGTGAGTCACTTCCTCGCATGGCCGGCCAGTATTGTGGCCCAGGCCGTATACTAGAGCGGTCCTGTTCAGTGAGCATTTGTGAGGTCAGAGAAGAGGCCCTCTGCCAGTGATGGGGTATAACCGGGTCTTGGCCATATGGAAGAGGCTTAGAATATTGGATTTGGCATGGTATTGAGATATGGCGTACACAATGGATTTGTAAATCACATGCAGATATGTTGGCATTATCTCCAAAGCCCTTGATATCACAACACAGCCATCACTCAATTATAACACATAACACATCTGAATCAATATCAGATTTGTGGTTGTTAAAAAGGCTAGCCGAGACCCATACTGGCTTTGTTACAAGTAAAGCATGCAATTATAAAGATCCATAACATGGCATGAAAGTGCAAATAATTCTGTTGGGAGTCCAATAGTTTCAGAGACAATATAATAACTAAAAGGAATGACACAAGGAATTATGGATGTAAATATTTTCTAGAGATGGGTAAATGTTAGTGACTATGTTAAATAATCAAAGTGAGGGGAGAAGGGAAAGAATAGCTATCCTAATGATCCAGTGCTGCTTATAACTTGGCACCAGCTCTGCATATGCTAAAGCTAACATTAGATCCTATACGCAGTGGACTACACAGTCATCTACTGTATTCTCCTAGAGAAGAGACACACAAGAGGTACTGTTGGAACAACACAATTATAAATGCAGGCACACACAAAGTTTGCTGAGGCTACCTGTTAATGCTACACTCACACACACACCCACACACAGCACTTACCGTTTTAATTGACCACTGAGCCGTAAAGCATAACCCATGCAAATTAAAGAGACAAGACAACATGGAAAGCTCATTAGTGGTGGGATCGTCAGCGGCGCCAGTCTAAGAAATCATGCAGAAACGACGGCCCATTCCGCCAGCCTGACCGGTCAGTCTACCGAGAGAACATTCTACATTCTGGCTGACCCTCAGTAGACCATCAGGAGGTCAACCGCCTCCCTTAGATGGATTAAACCAGCTACTAAATCAGCGACCAATCACGGATGGCACAGATGGAATAGACTGAAGAACCCCAACTACAGCAGTTTGGCTGTCAGTCTTGGCACTGTGGACAGCGTTATCGACGATTTAATGATCAGACTGTCTGCTTCGCAGCATACTGATACAGCATTAGCATTAGCACAGCCATGCTAACACAGAGACACTACAAACACACACACTAACACACACATAGTTTTATACTCGGTAAGCAAGCACACTACCACACCATATGTTCTTCACCACACCAATTTCACCCTTTTCCTGCACATAACGGCAATAGACCAGTGAAGTTTTACTTTGTGAAATGACTGCAGATTCACCCACCCACTCACACCAGAATTTATCTGAAGTAGACTACAAAACTTCAGTGGTTTATTAAACTCTCCAAATAACATCCCCAAAAAACTGCACAGCAAACCAAACACACGTTCACGACAAAAAAGAGGCTGTAAATCACCTGAATATAGGAAATACTAAAATACAAAGAGAAAGACAAAAAGGACTTTAAGATGTTGAAAGCCATCGAAGTGAGTCCCAGGTACGGAGAGGTTGACCGAACACAAAAGGGCAAAAACCACTGCATCACGTCTAAAGAACGAGCAGTCAAGGAACAGAGGAGGAGGCCCGTGGGGGTGGGCGTCTCCCTGCCGGCTCACCCCTCTCTTCAGGCCCCGGAGCGCAGCCATGCGCGGAGCACTGCTGGTGACTTCGGACAGGCAGCGGCCCACGCTGTCCCAGCTGAAGCGGGACGGGGGAGTGGGGGGCTGGAGCTCAGACAGGGGGCGGGGACGGGGGCGTGGGCGGGACGAGGATGCAGAGCAAGAGGAGGGCAAGAGAGGAGGAGGAGGAGGAGGGGGAGGGGCTGAGGAAGGAGACTGATGAGGGAGGAGGAGAGCAAACAAAGAAAAGATGATGAGGTGAGCAGAGGGGATGGGAGTGATAGGTGAAGGGTTACAGCGGCCCTTAATTACACTCAATCCCTATCTTTTGCTGCACGTTAGCTTCAAAATTAAGCTAGTCTTTAAGAAGTTTTGTTAGTCTTTAACATTTCTGTAAGTTAGTCTTTACCAAGTTCTGTAAGTAAGTCTCCCACCAGTTCTGTAAGTTAGTCTCCCACAAGTTCTGTAAGTTAGTCTCCCACAAGTTCTGTAAGTTAGTCTCTAACAAGTTCTGCTAGTCTTCAACAAGTTCTGTTAGTCTTTAACGAGTTATGCAAGTTACTCTTTAACAAGTTCTGCAAGTTAGTCTTTAACAAGTAATGCAAGTTAGTCTTTAACAAGTTCTGTAAGTTAGTCTCCCACAAGTTCTGTAAGTTAGTCTCCCACAAGTTCTGTAAATTAGTCTCTAACAAGTTCTGCTAGTCTTCAACAAGTTCTGTTAGTCTTTAACGAGTTATGCAAGTTAGTCTCCCACAAGTTCTGTAAGTTAGTCTCTAACAAGTTCTGCTAGTCTTCAACAAGTTCTGTTAGTCTTTAACGAGTTATGCAAGTTACTCTTTAACAAGTAATGCAAGTTAGTCTTCAACAAGTAATGCAAGTTAGTCTTTAACAAGTTATGCAAGTTAGTCTTTAACAAGTTATGTAAGTTAGTCTTTAAAAAGTTATGCAAGTTAGTCTTTAAGAAATGAAGTTAGACTTTAACAAGTTCTGTTAATCTTTAACAAATTCTGTTAATCTTCACAAGTTCTGTTAATCTTCAACAAGTTATGTTAGTTAGTCTTTAACAAGTTCTGTAAGTTAGTCTCCCACAAGTTCTGTAAGTTAGTCTCTAACAAGTTCTGCTAGTCTTCAACAAGTTCTGTTAGTCTTTAACGAGTTATGCAAGTTACTCTTTAACAAGTTCTGCAAGTTAGTCTTTAACAAGTAATGCAAGTTAGTCTTTAACAAGTAATGCAAGTTAGTCTTCAACAAGTAATGCAAGTTAGTCTTTAACAAGTTATGTTAGTTAGTCTTTAACAAGTTCGGTAAGTTATTCTTTAACAAGTTCTTTAAGTAAGTCTTCAACAAGTTCTTTAAGTAAGTCTTCAACAAGTTCTTTAAGTAAGTCTTCAACAAGTTCTGTTAGTCTTCAACAAGTTCTGTTAATCTTCAACAAATTCTGTTAATCTTCAACAAGTTCTGTTAGTCTTCAGCAAGTTCTGTTAGTCTTCAACAAGTTCTGTTAGTCTTCAACAAGTTCTGTTAGTCTTCAACAAGTTCAGTTAGTCTTCTACAAGTTCAGTTAGTCTTCTACAAGTTCAGTTAGTCTTCTACAAGTTCAGTTAGTCTTCAAAAAGTTCTGCAAGTTATTCTTCAACAAGTTCTGCTAGTCTTTAACAAGTTCTGCTAGTCTTTAACAAGTTCTTCTAGTCTTCAACAAGTTCTGCTAGTCTTCAACAAGTTGTGCTAGTCTTCAACAAGTTGTGCTAGTCTTCAACAAGTTGTGCTAGTCTTCAACAAGTTGTGCTAGTCTTCAACAAGTTGTGCTAGTCTTCAACAAGTTGTGCTAGTCTTCAACAAGTTGTGCTAGTCTTCAACAAGTTGTGCTAGTCTTCAACAAGTTCTGCTAGTCTTCAACAAGTACTGCTGCTCTTCCACAAGTACTGCTGCTCTTCCACAAGTACTGCTGCTCTTCCACAAGTACTGCGGCTCTTCAACAAGTAGTGCTGCTCTTCAACAAGTACTGCTGCTCTTCAACAAGTACTGTAAGTTAGTCTTTAACAAGTTATGTTATTCTTTTTCGTCTGCCATACTCAGAAAAAGATTAGAAATGTGAATTTTTGATAAGGTGTGGAGCTTTTTGAGTTTAATCTAACTTGATCAATTAAAATATGAATGTGGAATATAGGGAAACGGTAACATGTGTTTGTTTTTTATGTGGTTTATGTTTCCGAACCATACAAAGCCTCATTCCGATAAGTAAAAGGCTTTAAATACTGTCACATGAAGACCACATGAAGACCACTACATGCATTTCCTGCAGAAAATGCGGTGAGTGCTGTAGTACAAAGTGAGGTTGAAAATATTTGTAATAAAGCCACATAGATTAAGGCATAAAGAAACGTTAAATGGCATAAATCAAGTGAAGGGATTTGAACAATAGTTCAAAAGTCTAAATGGACTAAACAATGTAAACATGCACACCATTTAAGAAAAAGAAAATTGTTGGAAACAAATAAAGTTACAGCTGAATGAAAAGTGCAAAGCATTGCTAAAAATGCAGAAATGTTTAATGAATTGAAGAATCTGAAACGTCAAATGTATTTCCCTGCACTGTGTGTGTGTGTGTGTGTGTGTGTGTGTGTGTGTGTGTGTGTGTGTGTGTGTGTGTGTGTGTGTGTGTGTGTGTGTGTGTGTGTGTGTGTTTAAGAGAATAGCGAGCCAGTGCGTGATTAAAAGTAGCTCAACAGAGTGGGAAAGCCGCCCAATCTGGCAACACTGCCTGAACGTCCTCCATAAGTAGCCCAATCTGGGGGGAAAACCGCCCAATCTGGCAACACTGCTGAACGTCATCACGCTCCAGCGTCAATGTAAATGAATGAGACTGAAAACGAGGCCAGTATGAAACTAAAACTGTGATCCTTAAATGATATCGAAATTTCGTTTGGATATCATTGAAGATACAGGTGTGTAGATTTGTTAAATGGCTTGAACGAAGATAAACGGTTGAAATTTGAAGTACTAGTACCTCCCATTGACTCCCATGTTAAAAAAATAGATAATATTTTAAATCTGAAAAGACGTGTGCGTTTCCAAGCTATTCTGAATATTTAAAAATGTGAATGGAGTCTCTAGGTGAAAACTGTAGGAAGGAGATAGGTCCCAAAGTTTTCAGAAAGAAAGAAAGAAAGAAAGAAAGAAAGAAAGAAAGAAAGAAAGAAAGAAAGAAAGAAAGAAAATAAAAATTGAGAAGAACAATATTTGAGCTCTGCATGCAGCACTCACCTAATACGAATATAGTATAACTCAAGGTAAAATAGAATAGACTGTGATATATGATGCTAGATGTGTAGAGCAATCTACAGCGTCTCTCTAAGTATCTAATAGTATCTAACAAAGGCATAAATTAAATAAACACACACACAATCTCGTCAGAGGTTCCTGCTTGTGAAAAGCATCTGGTAGATCATTAACGGCACAACGACTCTTTCTAGAATATAGGGCGAAGTCCAGTCTGTGTTATTTTAATATTTATTTTTAAAGCTTGGGTACGACCGCATTACCTTTGTTTTGACGCACACACACACACACACACACACACACACACACACACACACACCCCCCCACCCCCCCCCCCCCCCCCCCCCCCCTAGTGAAAGTAGTAGACAAACAATGAATAACAGAAATCAAGAGAGAGATAAGACTTCCGAGGAAGAAAGTGGGAGGAGCACATAAAAGGGTGGGGTCAGGGTAGTGCCAGGGCTCGGAATAGAACACAAATGGCTTGATGGGTGTGTGATGTCAGAGTTAATGACTCAAGTACTAGTCAAGTCTGGACCACACAGTGACTCATTCTAATGAGTCAGAGAGCGAGAGAGACAAAGGACACTCAAAAGGTGGTGCTCTTGGTATACAAACAAACAGTCCCATCCACAATGATATAATCAAGTTTGTATCAATCGTGAAAGCAATGCTCTAAATGGCTGCTCACCTTTGGTTTCTTGCCAAACAGCCAGAGTTTGTTCTTGGCCTTGCCCATGGAGTGTTTGGGGTCCGCCCGCGTCCCACCGGAAACTGCTACTCCCACCAACTCCTTGTCCCTCTCCCCCTTGGGTGTGTTGCTGATGGTGGCGTCCGAACCCGTGCGGCTCAGGTTCTGGCTGTAGTCCTCGAAGGGGAAGTCTGCCGGCGGCTCGAAGCCCGACTTGAAGGACTCCACCACGATGCCCGAGTCCTGGGGAGGGGGACACACACACACACACACACACACACACACACACACACACACACACACACACACACACACACACACACACACACACACACACACACACACACACACACACACACACACACAAAGAGTGAGACACAGGCCAGCCCCCCCCTGACCCATTACCACCACCATACAAACCCCATCTCTACCCTCTCCACTATCTCCCTGAATCCCCTCCACCACCAACAACCTCCATCCCGACCACCATCACCTCCACCAGCTCTGCATACCTTGCGTTCGTCAACGGCCTTGGCGGCCGAGACCATGCCCTCCAGGCACTTTGAGACGATGGGCACCACCCTCCTCTCCACCTCGGCGAAGCTCCGGTACGTCTCGCCCAGCTTCACCGTGCGCCGCTCGTCCATGGCCTGCAAGTTCTGGTGAGGGGAAGACATTCACTCGTGACCTTTGCCGTACAGATGTCATAGTAAGTCTACCTGGGGTTTAGAAAGGTAGAAAATGTTGTCTCTTAAACTAAATATTAGTAAACAATGTCAAACATTTCATTAAGAGTGAGTGAGTGAGTGAGTGAGTGAGTGAGTGAGTGAGTGAGTGAGTGAGTGAGTGAGTGAGTGAGTGAGTGAGTGAGTGAGTGAGTGAGTGAAATTATTATTTAACCTGGAGATGTGGTAGGATGAACTGTACATATATAAAGGTAGTCTTTGATCATCACTGAAAAAAAAAAACATTTCAGAAAAAGACTTGTGTATTACTCATGAATGGGTTTATTACTCATTCATACAAAATAGTACAAAAGACTTGTGGTGTTGGATGGGGGACTTCTGCTGCCATTAAAGCAACAGCCCAGCCATGGTCTGTTTTCTCCTAGCTGAACCACACGTTGATCAACCCTGGTTATATTTTTATGTGCCTTATAAATAAATATACTTGTTTTAATAGGTTTCAAGGCAGCGCTAGAAGCCATGGCCGCCCAGGGTCAGTGTCTTTCTGCTAGACTAGAGAAAAGCACTGTCATTTAGCTCCTCTAATTGGGGGGAGGACTATAATTTGAACCATAACACCACCAACCTTGTCCTTAAAATGATTTTCCCTTTCAAAGGCATGCATCACCGTAGCTCTTCACTAGAAAGAGAAACCTCTGCATGTTTTTGTAGTGGTGTCGTTTGAGCAGAAGCTTCCAACAGATTTGCACAGAATAAAAGTATGCAGCAAACCAAATCACCTGCTCCCAGTATCCAGGTATGTCTGGCATTGTTAACAGTGTGACTGGGAGGGGGAGGGTACCTTGAAGATGTTTGGTATGGTAGTGTGGAAGTGCTTCCACTGCTCTGCGTTGAAGTTCTGCAGCTGGGCAGCATACTCGTTCTTGCTCTCGTCTGCCAGGTGTGTCCGCTGGTAGTACTGAGACTTTGCCTGAACAACGACAGCATTTACAACATCAACCAACAGCCTTATGGCATAGTCGTCTATAGTCACATGGATAACAAAAGGAATACATTGAAGTTCACATTCAAAAGTGAGTTGTCAATTTGGAGTACAGTTGTTGGGGGTCGGGGGAGACGGGACATCCTTACCTTCTCCACCTCTGATTTGGTGGCGTTGATGTCATTATCCAACCTTTCGTAGCTCAACTGGGATTTCTCCGCCTCTCTACACTCCCTCTCAAACTTCTTTTTACTCTAGGGATGGTGAGAGACCGGGAGAAAGAGAGAAAAAGTGAAAGAACACACAAGGTCATACAAGTTCAAAACAAGTTAAGACTTTAAGAACAGGGCTGCATTACAACACTTCATTCATGCCACAATTCAAGGGTGAACAAGTGTACATGTAAAATACAGAAAACATAACATCTAATTATATTGAGTGGTCAAGAGAGGGATAGCGAGAGACTTTCCTTCCTGCCCGTCCATCTTTATTGCATTACTGACAGACGGACAGCTTAAGTGGTAGAGGGAGAAAAAAAGGGTGAGAGAGAAAGAGTAGTCACCTTGTTAGTCACTAAAGGAACGAGGTAGTGACTAAAGATAGAAAGGTGCACATTAAATTCTAAGGGAGTCAGCCCTTTTTGGGAAGTTTGTGAGACAACATGTGACTGGAAAAGTGTATTAATGATGACTTATAAACACATTTGCCCGTTTTAGATCCATAACTTCTAAAAGACAGATAATCACTAGGAAATACCGAACTGAATTTATTAAGGTCTGCAAAGCATACCTTGTATTTTTTTAAATTTGAAGTTGATAATACATTTGACTGTTTACATATTGCACACACATCTTAATGCCGAAGATTCTCCAGTCTAATCATGTTTTACAAGATATAGTCTAATCATGTTTTGCAAGGTAGTTTATATGGTCTAATAATCTTTTACAAAATCCAGTCCATATAGTCTAATCATCTTCTACAAGGTATAGTTTATATAGTCTAATCATGTTACCCAAAATCCAGTCCATATAGTCTAATCATGTTTTACAAAGTATAGTCTAATCGTGTTTTACAAGTTATATTCCATAGAGTCTAATCGTGTTTTAGAAGGTCTAATCCTGTTTACAAGGTATAGTCTAATCCGGTTTTACAATGTATAGTCTATATAGTCCAATTATGTTTTACAATATCTAATCTTCATAGTCTAATCATGGTTTACAAGTTATAGTCTAATCATGTTTTACAAGATATAGTTTACATAGTCTAATCATGTTTTACAACCAGAAGTCTGTCTGGTATTTATGAGAAAAGATAATACAACCATGGTAATGCACAGCATCTTAAGCATTAACACCTTAAATCACACACTCCTTGAAGCTGAATACCAGCTCAGTAGTCATAATAGTACTAATAATACTACCAACAATAATTAACTTACATTGTCCATTTGTTTCCAGCACTGCTCAAAATACTGCGTCGTCTTCCTGCCCTCCTGTAGATGCTGTAGGAGTAAACACAAAAACAGATTTCTACACTTATTTCATATGCAAAGAAGTTTTTTTAAAAACAAAAGATGTCCGTACTAGCCCCGCCCACACCTGGGTGTGGCCACTCACGTGCTTCCGTTCGGCCTTGAGCTCCTGGCTGTAAATCATCAGCTCCCCGTACACCTTGTGGCCCATCTCCTCGGCCACAACCTCCCGTTGGCCAGCGTAGTCGTTGAGCTCGTTCAGGATGGCGTAGAATGACATGCACGAAGTGAACCTGAGCTCACACACACAAATTGTATGTTATGTGGCCTTCACTCTCACACACATGATTCGACAAGATATAGTTGAATCATGACACACACAGCAGGTAAAACAGTTTGACGGTCTATGGAGGCTTCTCACCTCGGCTCTTCATCTTTAGACCGCTTTGGACAGTACTTCTTTACTAAATTCCTGTTATTCAAAGACAGACAGACAACAAAAAAACAGGCAGGCAAAATGCTTGTCAGCTGATTCTTAAAGATAATCTACAACATATGAAAATAAATTAAAGTTGGGTACATTCAATTCCCTATGGCACTGATATACTGCCATAGGGCAAAGCACATTGTATTCACGAAACAAACAGTGTTTGCTTAGGGGAACTCAAAGATCTGATGAGAGATCTCTAAACATGTATCCCCACATGGGAGTGTGCCTTTGATCATTATCTCAGTCAAGTAGTCACACTCCTGGGACCTCCTTTGATCAAACACACACACATATTTTCTTGTGTGCGTGATTGTGAGTGGATGAGTGAGTGAGAGCATGAATGCGTGTCTCGTTTCTAATGATTGTACTGCACCAGTCAAAAAGTCTGTACTTATTATGAACATGATGCCGTTATCACAGTGTGTGTGTGTGTGTGTGTGTGTGTGTGTGTGTGTGTGTGTGTGTGTGTGTGTGTGTGTGTGTGTGTGTGTGTGTGTGTGTGTGTGTGTGTGTGTGTGTGTGTGTTCGCACCGTAACTGCTTGGCATAGTTCTGCTCGATCTCCAGCCTCTCCTTGACAAACTTGGCGTATCGCTCCAGGAAGTCGATCCCCCACTGGGTGTGCTTGTCCAGATTCTCAAACTGGTCCTGGAAGAAGATAGACACAGGCTCAGATAGGAGCAATCACTGTAGTCGTAGTAGTGGTAGTCGCAGATCAACAATCCTTTTCATGAACTTGGGTTTGGCATCAACTTGATGGCCGACTCGATCCATTCGTAGCGTAATTTATAAGGATTGAAACATCCTTTTCGAGGAGCCCAACATTGTGAGAGCCAAATCAGCTGCCTCAAAGCAGGGAAGCCTTTTAATGGTCACCATCACCCTATTGAAATAACGAACACTGATGTATCATAACATAATTTCCATAATGCGAACACCTAACTGCTGTGACACAGACCACAGACACAATCTGTGCGAGCCTCTCGGCACTCTGTCTTGCTCACAGGAGCCAATAAACCTACTTTCTACCGGCCAGGGACTCAGCTTTGATCGAACTTCCTGTCTCTCTCTCACACACACACGCACACGCACACGCACGCACCAGTTATAAATACACCACAAAATGCATGTGATGAGTGCAAGTAAACATCCTTTGGGATTCAATTAATGTAACACTATTGTATCACACTCATAAGAAGGACACAGCCTTGTTATGTTTCTGAAACTTCCATTCGTCATCGGTCAGAATTGTTTGGAGCCACGCCTTTGGGTTAATGAATTACTTGTTTGATGAACAAAGCGATTTGAACATACAAGCTGTAGAATGCAGTAGATACCGACTACTCAACATATGTTACAGCTAATCATTGTTTAGATCAAGCCCTCCGTTTCTTTGGTCGAATAAGTCTTACGTTGCAACGTTATTACAGCCCAATAAAATAACAAGACTTCCTGTTTTCTCCTCAGGTCAAATGGGTATGCACAATGTGGCTATGAGTTATGAGAGTAAGGACTGCGTGTCATGTGTGTCCCTTAATTTTTCTCTCTCTCTAGGGTAGAAAGATGTGCAACTTTGGCCCCATGCAACTGGAAAAACATCCACACACACACACGCACACACACGTACGTTAGTTCTGCTGCAGAGTGCCATTATATTTCCCTAGTTCGATTTTTTTTTTTAGTTGGTAAGATTATAGAATGATATCCAACCGAACATTAATTCCATGATACAATATTTCATTAAATCACAGTCATTGATTTCATGATGGGTAAAAAGTGGAGGCATGCGCTCCAATTTTTTAAAAAGTGGCCTTTGGTTTCAAAAAGTGAACAACATTAAGCATCCTTCAATATTTCGCAGGAGGCATGGCCTTCCAGAGGTTGACAGTTACCACCTGGTGCTTTGGTCCTTGAGGGTTCAACCACCAACAATAGAAAGATGCAAAGTTGACATCCCTCTTTCCTTAACTAGACTCTTTTTGTCTCTCAGTCTGACTGAAGCTCTGTTATTCTTCGTCATGCGTCTATGGTGTACGCCTTAGTTCATGTTTGCTCCATCTTGTTCCTTAAAATTATGGCACGTCACTCATCAGACATCCTTAAAGCCATGGGAGGAGCTCCATGCTTGTGTCTTCCACCTGAGCCTCACACAAACAGGGTCTAAACTCCCCACCAGCCGGTACATTTTTCCACTCTGGGAGGTAAAAAGTAATCTCGGGAGACCATCCCAATCTCGAGAGTTCACATTCTGTTTCTCTCTGCAGAGTAATCTTGCCTCGAGACCTTTGAAAGCGTCTCTCAAAAATAAAGAAGTGGGAATTATCAGCGGCTATTTGCGTTGCCTTAGGACAGTAGAATTCTCGGGACAATCACAATTATTTTGATCTTAAATGGACTGAACGATAACGTTATAACGCAAGGCTTTGCTCAGATTAGAATATGTGTTTGCTTGTCTTCCAACCGGATTTGGCAAGAGGGAAAAGTGCAGAAGTGTCACTCTGATTGGCCAGAGTTTTTTGAACAACGTTTTGGAAAACAAATGCTGCCCACCCAAGACCAATCAGATACTCATTGCGAAACGCAAATGTGAGTATCAGCCATAGTCCAACAAGGCTAGGTAAAAAAAAAACAATTTAAAAATACATTTCTGACCCCTTTCACAGACGGTCATGAGATTGTCCGTCCGTTGCTCTGGGTTTCCACAGCTCTGCGATCCCACGAGTCCTGCTGAATAAGTCATGGAGTCGAGGGAGGCATGAGGTCATGTGATGGTGAGGGCAGGTAGAGGGCCCGCTTGGGAGATGACAGCACCACTCAGCACCAGCTCTGCCTCTCTGCACACTGCAGGGATGACTGGGGCAGGGGGGATCAAAGCGCTTCATGAAGACGACAAAGGAGAAAGAAAAGCTGCTTTACGGATTCAGAGCACAGGTGTGGTACGATGAGTTGAGTTAGGCAAGGATCCATCCTCTACCAGGATGCAAGACCCGCCTACCAACGCATGAGGAGTGGAGAGAAAGAACAGAGCGGTAGCCAAGGCAACAGGAAACTTTATCTGATAGTATATCACATGACATCCTGCAGGGCCATAATAGCAGGAAATTATGTCATCACAGAGTGAGGCTATTCCTGGAGGTATTTTTGTGGCATGGGATGTCATTGCTTGACATTTCTGCAAGGTCCGTGGTTCATGTGATCACTAGAATAAGGATGCACCAAATGAAAGAGCATTTCTGTAGTGCGTTTTCTTATTATTTACTTGTTGCTTTCCTTCAAAAAAAACGTATTCACTTTCACTCTTTCGATCTCCTCACCACTTTAGGAAACACAACCAGTAACACACACACACACACAACCAGTAACACTCGTTTTCTTACTGCCCAAATTAAAATGACTTCTTGCCAATGGAGCAACATTTATCTTTCCTAAATGATTTCTTTCCGAGCCCCTTACAGAGCCCCCAGAATCCCACCCTCCTCTCTCAGCCCTCCCGCCAGTGCTGCTTCTGGAATGTTCCTGTGTGACATGGCTACCACCATTGTTTTAATGAGTCTGGGCCCCGGAGTAGGGGTACACATTAAAGTGAGATCCCCTTCCCAACACTGGGAGAGCGCAGTAAATCCCCAATGTAAAAGGGATTTTACTGTGGAGTCTCCTGTACTTTCCAACAGCCTATGGATAGCTCAACAGGGAAGGCAGGGTTGATTAGCATAGCAACTGCCACTAGGGACAATGTATTCTTTACGCTAAGGCGTTCCAGGACAGAATTTAGTAGAGGGTGCACACAAGACACATGGTTGAACACACACGCATGCAACCACAAACACGGGGACAGGGCTCTCACTCTGTGTGCGCGCATGATCGTGTGTGTCGATGGAAGATGAACATAAAGGAGAGAAAAACAGGATTTTAAGGAGACCCTAACTTTGTCCAAGCAAGATCTAACCGACTGCTGTTTCTAAGTTTAGCCAAACATGTAATCTAAATTGTGTCTCTGGAAATCGTACAATCCGGCTTGTTTCTTATCAGAACAAACCACCATTCAACTATTTGATGAACTATGCATATGCATTTCATATCATTCAATACATGCAACAGGTTAAGTTATGCCCTGAGGCCTAAAAAAAAAAAAAAAGTTTGGTTCCTGTTGGTTGTCAGTTGAGGTCAGGGGAATTTATTCATTTATTTATTTTTTCCAGCGGTAGCGAATGATAGGGCCTAAAAAAAAAAAAAGTTTGGTTCCTGTTGTTTGTCAGTTGAGGTCATGGGTAGGTAGGGAATTTATTTTATTTTTTTATTTTATTTTTTCCAGCGGCAGCGAATGATAGGTAGGTTGTTTTCATTTAAAAACGAGAAAATTCGCTCATCCTTGTACAGAATGAAGAGGTGCTGTACCAAAACGTGATTAAAAAAATTTGCATTAAAAAAATATATAGATATATATATTTTTTTAAAGCTCATAAAATAATTTGGGTCGCACATAAATTGACAGGGTCGGTCGGAAACCGGAACCAAACAAAAAATTTTTTTAGGCCTAGGTAGGTTGTTTTCATTTAAAAACGAGAATTCTTTTCTTTTTTTTTTTAGGCCTGATCGTGGTCTGTTATTCGCTCCCTCCATCCCTGCAGATCCAAGTGCATGGTAGTCCATGCAAAACTGCTGTCTTCAATTTGGTTAGTGATGACCATGTTTGACAATGAGCCTGCTACTTTATAGCCTTCTCCCGCATTTTCTGCAACAACATGAGAAACACGTGTTCACTTCATCATTTCTAAACGTCAGAGTGAAATTTACAGTGTTGGACAAACACGATGGATGCTCTTACTTTTAACAGGGTTGTTTTGCCTGCCTGGGAATGACGTGGTGAAGAGATATTTTGTTGCAGAAGCTTTGACTCACCAGCTAAGGTGAGTCTCCAGAATATACCATTTATGGGCAAAACAAAGCAAACAGGATACTCAGGCAACACTTGCCCACATGAGCTCTAGCCAGGTTTAGCCCTACAGAGCTGGGGGCAGCCAGCCCTGTGCCTGCACTGGGATACAGACTTTAGGAACATTTGAAAAAATTAAGGTTATTTCTGTTGAAAAACACCGATTTTGGAGACGAATAAATAAACCAACAGACGAACGAACTGAGGAAAAATACAAAAACACAGCCAACTACCCATTTACCCAACCAGTAATTTGTGTGTTTGATGTAGTAATTTCTGAGTATATGATGTCATTGTGCGTTCTCCTTGCATGGTATAATTCAACCCCAGAAATAGGTTCTTACTAAACAAGGTCTTCCTTTGGTGAAAAAAGTCTGATAAAACTACAAAAGCTGCCTAACCATAGAAATAAGACGCATCATCATAATCATCATTATTATTATTATTAATTGTCATTATTGTACTAACCAGACACAGGGAGATGTAGAAAAGACATATTATTTATTTTAGGACACTAAAGTATTTGATTTAATGCTGCATGATCATGGGAAGGCACTTGTAGAATGAATCAAGCATCTTCAGAGAGAATACGGGTGTACATTCTAGGGAGACGTTCACATTGTTGGCAGTAACAACCAAGGATTGTTAGTCTGATATTAACCTAGCTAAAACAAGGGTGAAGGGAGTGACCATAATTGAGAGTAAAGGATTGGCCATGGCTGAAGCCTTTTCCACGTCGCAGCAAAATGAAATCTTGTTTTTGTGAAGATGTTTAGAGGACGAGTGAACAATGAGAAATTTGTAACAGTCAAATACACCAACCGCTACATGAATCACATCTCTCACAACCCCACCACCAATGAGCTTTAGTCCCACATTAAACAGTTGGCAACACAACATGGCCAAGCATGAAATACAAACACTTTTTGTCCCTCACTATTGAACTCATTAGCAGAGGAAGAGATGGAGAGAAAGGGGAGGATGATTGAACAAATACAGAGGAAGAGATGAATAAGAGAGGAGACTGCATTTGTATATGACGTTTCTTCAATGAAGTGCATGGATGACATTAACCATCTGAACTCTGCCAAGACGCACTGTACTGCTTCACTGGCCTCCCTGAACACAACACAACACAACACAACACAACACAACACAACACAACACAACACAACACAACACAACACAACACAACACAACACAACACAACACAACAGACAGACAGACAGACAGACAGACAGACAGACAGACAGACAGACAGACAGACAGACAGACAGACAGACAGACAGACAGACAGACAGACAGACAGACAGACAGACAGACAGACAGACAGACAGACAGACAGACAGAGACTGGGAGACAAAGACATGGAGAGGTCTATATATAGGCCAGGAAGCTCTACTACCGTGAGAGAATACAGAGGGAGCATTCAGCTTTTGGACCATCCCCAGAAAAGGCTAAGGGAGACTAGTGCTCATTTGTTCGCCTCTACAATGAGATCAAACTATATCCTTAAAGGCACCCAGTGCAACTTTATGTAAACATTCAATGAAAAATAAACATTCAATTTCTAGTCTTTTTTACACGTAGTAAGTTTCAATAACTCCATACCATTACATATCGACATTCAAGGAGCAAAGATGAGACGTCGTTGTGTGGTGAGAACTGATAGAAAATCGTAAACAACAACAATCGCCGGTGGGGAGAAGCCATTTTTCCATTGACTGGAAGCCTGCTTTATTTATTGTAGGTTACAAAAAATAAAGAAAATGGCGGCATTGTTGTTGTTATCGATTTTGTATCAGTTCTCACCACACAACGACGTCTCATCTTTGCTGCTTAAATGTCGGTATGTAATGGTATGGAGTTATTGAAACTTACTACGTGTAAAAAAGACTAGAAATTGAATGTTTATTTTTAAGCCTCGAAAGTTGCACTGGGTGCCTTTAAATGCCCACACACGATCAGGTAACCTGCAAGATTCAGGTACTGGCCACAAAGGCATAGTATAATATCAAAACACAAGGATTAATTCATGCAGAGGTTAATACTTTAAGAGTAACCACTTTATGTATGTCAGTGATCAATACCAATATCAATACGTCTGCTCAGGTGCACCACGCTAACTAAAAGTGAAACATCATGGTGATCAGTCTGAAATCATGGTAATGCTATGCCCCTCATCGAGAGAGAACACCTTACCTTGGCATGTCATGGACACTGGAGCAACAGAATGCTCATACCCCAAACAGATAAACACACCAGTCACACCCACGAGCACAGTCCTTCCCATCAGCCTAAAGCAGTCTACCTTCCTTTGGTCTGCCCTCCCATTACAGTGCGCACACACACACACACACACACACACACACACACACACACACACACACACACACACACACACACACACACACACACACACACACACACACACACACACACACACACACACACCCGTGGCTAGCTCGTCTTCAGGTTTCATAGTAACCTGATCTCCTCTATTGTCTTGCCTACTGCCTCATATGTGCACGCATGCGCACACTAACACACCTTGACAGACTGGTTAGACCAAGGAGAGAGCAAAAAGAGCGAGAGAGACAGTTTAATTGATATGTAGTCTGCTAAAAATAATCCAGCCCATTAACGTGCCCTGGTTTACACCACATTTGTCCATGGAAACTAGAGTCGTACACCACAAGAGTTTGGCAACTGCCGTATACTGCAGCGACAGCCCTTATTCCTGTCCAATCCACGAGATAACCACTCCTCTAGATTCACCATGAGACTAGTACAGCAACATGTATTGCAGCATATCAGCTGATCTGCGGACCACCGATTTCACAGAGAATACATGATCACATTAGCAGACAGCCCGCAGGACATGGAGAAGCAGGGGGTAGGGGGGTGGGTTGGCTGTTGCTACCAACAATCACATGTAGAACAAGAAAGCAATGTGTGGAGGATAGTATATTATTGCATAAATCTCAGTTACTTTTGTGGTTGTTTGGTTGGCCAGCAGGCATTTATCAGATTTAACACACACACACACACACACACACACACACACACACACACACACACACACACACACACACACACACACACACACACACACACACACACACACACACACACACACACACGCACACACACACGCACGCTACTTGCTCCTAAATGAATAACCACTATGGACCCGTTTCAGATAATTACCAGAGATCTGTAGTGATTCATTGTACAGTCTTGCTCGACAACTTTTCGACTTACGAGGCAAGTATTTTGCTAACTTGTCAAAATGCCTCGTGGCTGTTAAGAAAGAATTGGCTTTGCACTGCATTTCATCTAAATGACCAAAGACACACTCAACATTACAGTGGTTGCGGATCCTATGCGACTGCTCTACCAGTGACCTTCACCCTCTACCCTAACTGAACTCCCAACACTCAAGAAAAACAGGTCTGTTTAGGGTTCATACGTGGCAGTGCATTTGAGTCGCGACAAACTAGTCCACATGTCCACAACAGTTTGCCTTCCACTCCGTCAGCAATTGGTTTGACTAACACATGGTTGTTTTGGTCAGTATTGGCAAGCTAACGGGCACGTCTTGTTCAGCTCATTCTTTGTTAGAGTTTGTCAGCAGGAGTCCCTTTAACAATGCTGACAACCTACCTACAGCAAGGAAACTTGAGATTTGTCAGCACTGTCTGCATCTTTTGATAAGCATGCTGGACTGGTCTAGTCCACATGAATACATGCATTGCATGCAGACAAGTAAATTCCCAGGTACACCACAGCAAGGTTTAGGCTACTATCATGCATTTTTAAGACATCTTGGGAGAACTACTTTGAGGGTTAATGTTACGTTTAATCAGGCCTTAAGTGCATTAATAACATGCTGAAATCATTTTATTGGAAGCTGCAGATTTGTAGCTGCAGAGAGTCTAATCCAGAAAGAACCCTCTCATATCATGGCAATGAAGTGGTGACCAAGAGCAACACACACTTATTTGGATGATGTATGTCCTACTACTTGGACAAGGACATACACAAAGACACTCAAGCACAAACACACACACTTGGGTTGTGGAGGGCTTCATCTCTGCAAAATACTTTGTGGTTTTGTTGGTTTCTCCGTGCTGTAGAATACAGCATGTAGGGTGTGTGGTGTAGCAGTTGGATGACACAGATCGCTTGATCATTAAGAAAATGCAGTCATCTTCAACACATCCTGCTTTTTGTTGTTCTAGCATGTGACAGACACGGACATGGGCACTGTCACACACACGCGTCACAATATATCAGTCTTCTGACGGTCTTAATCAAAGTTAGGATTTAGCATATGACATATGTTTGAGTGCATACATCTGTCTTGATTACAGCGGTTAACACCAGGCTATGACTCTTAAGAGGGTTATTGAAATCAAGATGACTGTTTAAACCACAATGCCCTAATCCAAGAACAGTGAATAACCCACAATAAAATTCTTGCATTGGCAGCATTAGTCATACACCAATTCCGAGTAGTCATTCTGAACAGCAGTAAAAAATGCCTGAGCACCTTCTTGAATGAAACGCTTAATTTCTGGACAAGGGCAAAAGGCTTATGTGGATTAGATTGAAAAGCATCTGAACACATAGAAAACAAGTGTGATGTGAGGTTATGAGCATGCAACTCTGTCACAGAGACCATTTGTCAACTGTAAATTACAAATCTTTCATTGTTTGCAAAAGTACAGTTCTACACCTAAAAGTCACAACGTGCAAGAATGATTCCCTCCCAGTAATAGGTAAGAGACTTTAATAATTAGAAATCTCAATTTAAATCTGACTGGTTCACTTTTTTTATTTTACCGTCGACATGATTTACAGACATTTCAATAAATGTTCACTTTTTTAAATTGAGACATTGTAACATTTGTTATCATCATTATGTCATTTTTATGATGTAAATTGAGGGAGGCTTAGCCTGGAAATCCAAACCCACATCTAGAAAGCTGTAGGGTCTGGCAACAAGTAATGAAAATGGCCCAACTCGAGGGGCGGCACCAAGTATGCATTTGATAATATCACTGGATAACACACATTGGATAACACTACGACCATCAGAAGAATACAAGGGGTGACGTATCCAGACCAGTGGAGCTAACCAATAGATAAGACTCTTGCCGTATCCGGTCGGTAAAATGGCAACGCTTTTGGCCCGCCTATAACTGATACATCGAGTAATTGGTTAATGTTCTGGGCCAGGGGAGGCCCAGAATATACACAAGTATATTGCTCGTTCCCAGAGTGACTCGCTGAGCAAATTCAAATTGTGCTCTCGCGAGAACTCTGGATTTCCAGGGTAGTATTGTCACCAAATATCGGCTCAAGAAAATCGGTATCGGCGTATCGGTCATCGGCTAAGGCTGATCAAAAGAAAATCTGTATCGTATCGGCCCTAAAAAAAAAATCCATATCGGTCGATCGCTAATCAATACGGCATACTGTTCACAGGGAATGCCCTATATTTTCCTCCATGGATGTATAGTAAGATTCCCCCCCGGCTAGGGACGCATGAGGCTGTGCTTGAGGCTAGCCAGTCGCCTGTAATCCCATGTGACTTCCTGTCAGACATTTGTCAAAAAGACACACAGGCTAAGATCATGATGACCCACATTGAGAAGACTTTCAACCGTTACCGTCACCAAATCAGATAGCCTTGAGGAATGCCCTTTTTACGTAATTATATGCATCATTATATTCAATGCAAAACGGATGCACTTAGAGACTGAGACCAATGTGGCCTAGTTAGAGAATCATGGGGTTTTCTAGTTAACCATTAACCCCATATGCACCGATTGCCTGCTGACAGCACACTAAAGCTATGCAGTGAGATACTGCTACTGGGCCAAAGTAACCTCCAGAACCTCAAGTTACTGGAACGATGCTATAGTACAACCACCAATGATTGACTTTGGGAGACATGAACCCAACCAAACAGTCAGATAATTAAAATTATTATAGATAATTGATCAGTAATAGCCAATACAACAGAACAATCCAGCTCATTTTTAGCCTTCACTATTCTGTCTGTTAAATGTACTAGTGACGACTTCAACAAATAGCAGTAACTTCTTCCAATATCATTACCGGCTCCTCTTTTTTTTTATATAGTAATGCCATTGTCAACTTAGTTTGCACTAATGAAAAGAGCATTGGGCCACGTCCCTTGGCTGGTCAATGGGATCTCCCTGAGAATAGACAACTGAGAGCCTTCAGATTACATCTCATTGGATCGTCAACTTCCTCTGCGGGTCAAAGGCTTTTGTTCTAGGAGGTAGAATAAGCTGCATTCAAGGTAATGTAACTGGCTGCAAAACAAATATTGAATGTGGACGATTAAGCATTGAAGTTTAACTTTTTAGATTAGGTGACTTTTTATGACAGAAAGGTTAAGAACATTTGTATGTTTTTATTCACCCTACAAAATACCAAAGGCAAAATGGACAACGAAATAGTAAGTTGCATTGAGATATTTATTCTATGATCACCAGACTAGTGTGGTGTGCAGTAGCAAGGAGCATACGTAATGCTTTCGACTGCCTTGCACTCGAAGGATAGACACGCAACAGGTTACCAGGGGGACCAGTAACCTTCCATGCTGAACCGCTTTTGTGTGTTTTCACATGCGCTGCAGCAAACATGCACAAATAAACAGCCTGGTGACTATAGTAACGTCACTCTGGTAACTTTAGCTTTCTCTTGCCCGCATAAACATACTGTGTCAGGGGCTGAGACAGTTTGTGTCTCTCATAATATGCAACGTATCTGCACACCTTTTATTCATGCTATGTGCTTGATTCCCAACAGCAACAAGAACAAAATAAAAGTTCCTACAGCTGGAGAAATTCTCTACAGAGACAAACGGATTGACAAGACTGATAAACTATCTCCGCTCCAAATAATATAGCGTTACGATTATCCAGGAAGTATAATTGGCGTGGAGTGGAAAGAGACACACAGCTACATGTCTGGGAAAAGACTGTTGGATCCAAAGCAACAAGCAAGAAGTCTGCACATCTGGTGAAACCGTGGAACTGTTTCATCATTGCAAGAAGTTATGTTCACTATAAACTACACATTTGAATTTCAGAATCTAACCAAATAAGAGGAAGACAATCAGTTGTCCCTCACTACCTAACAGTGATGGCGTAACTGCTCTTGGAGGCGATAGGCTGTAAAGCTGTATAGAATGACTAAAAAGTCTTCAGTGGTTTGTATCAACAAGCCAAACCCTCTCCATGCTGTAATACTGAATATGCACAAAGTTAAACTTCTACTAGAAGCAGACAAAAGCATGAGGCCCAAAGGGAGACCACCCCGTTTTAGATCTACTAAGTAAGCTACCGGTAGTCTTCCTTGCCGATCTGGAAGCTGCGACAATGTAACACGACGCACCACCTCATGCCAAATGTGGTTGTTATAAAGCTGCCAACTTGCCCCTGTATCTTGACAGTTTCAGTATACAGTGGTAAGAATAAGTTTATGCACCCATGCTAAAGTTGACTAAAAATAGGAATAATAAATCACCTTTTGGAAATCAATGTTAATGCCTTGATTAAACAAATGAAGAAAAATCCAACCTTTTAGGCCACCAATTTTCTTTGTGAATGAATAATGTATTGTAAATAAATAAATGTTCTTCAATCAAATACAGGGTGCATAAGTATAGGAACCCCTATGTTAAATTCCCATAGAGGCAGGCAGATTTTTATTTTTAAAGGCCATTTATTTCATGGATCCAGGATAATATGCATCCTGATAAAGTCACCCAGGCCTTTGGAATTAAAATAGCCCCACATCATCACATAGCCTTCACCATACCTAGAGATTTCCAATGTTTCTTTTCAGTTAGCCTAATGATTTCTCAATGCAAATCCAACCTAATAGGCTAACAGAAATAAAACCATGCCAATCTCTAGGTATGGTGAAGGCTATGTGATGATGTGGGGCTATTTTAATTCCAAAGGCCTGGGTGACTTTATCAGGATGCATATTATCCTGGATCCATGAAATAAATGGCCTTTATAGAGGCCTGCCTCTATGGGAATTTAACATAGGGGTTCCTATACTTATGCACCCTGTATTTGATTGAAGAACATTTATTTATTTACAATACATTATTCATTCACAAAGAAAATTGGTGGCCTAAAAGGTTGGATTTTTCTTCATTTGTTTAAACAAGGCATTAAGATCGATTTACAAAAGGTGATTTATTATTCCTATTTTTAGTCAACACCTGGTCCTCCAGGTTGGGGGTTAGGCGTGGGGCTAACAACCCCACCCCATAAAACAATACCTGTTACAGAAACGCAAACAAGAGTAAACCAAGATATCCCGCCCCGGAGTGAAGATGGACCTTCGTCAGAAGGATTTATGACGCAGGGTGGTGAAAGCCAGAAGCACCTGGAAGCCACTCTGCCGAAAACCATCCTCTCAACCGGTGTTACAACCACCATCGGTACATGGAACGTAAGGACCATGTTCGAAGCTGGAAAGACCGCACAAGTTGCCACCGAGATGAACAAGTACAACCTTGCCATACTCGGAATTAGTGAATCAAGATGGACGGGTTCTGGACGGAAGAGGCTTACCACAGGAGAGCTGCTGCTGTACTCAGGCCATGAGGAGGACAATGCACACCACACCCAGGGAGTCGCTTTGATGCTGTCCAAGGCTGCTCAGAGAGCACTCATGGGATGGGAGGCACATGGCTCGAGAGCAATAGCAGCTACATTCAAAACAAAGAAGGAAAGAATAAACATGAACATCATTCAATGCTATGCCCCAACCAACGATAGTGACGAAGAGAGCAAGGACGAATTCTATAGCAGAATACAGACCATCATCCAGAGATACTCAGAAAGAGATATTACCATCTTAATGGGAGACCTTAATGCAAAAATAGGAAGTAACAACAGAGGCTATGAGAGGATAATGGGGCAGCATGGTCTAGGCGAGATGAACGAAAATGGAGAGAGATTCGCAGAACTATGTGCAAATAACAACCTTGTCATCGGAGGAAGTGTCTTCCCCCACAGGCGAGTACACAAAGCCACATGGGTATCACCGGACCTCTCCACTGAGAACCAAATAGACCATGTATGTGTCACCAAAAAGTTTAGGAGGTCCCTCTTAGATGTACGAGTCAGAAGAGGAGCTGACGTAGCATCAGACCATCATCTTCTCGTTGCCAAAGTCCAATTAAAGTTGAGGAGAAACTGGACAGGTGAGAAGAACCAGAGAAAGAAATTCAACACAGCACTTTTAAGAGATCCAGCAGCAGCAGAAAAATTCAAGATCGAGCTAAAGAACAAGTTTCATGCCCTGCAAGAGCTAGATAAAGAAGGTGAGGAAAGAAACATAGATGGGATGTGGAAGGTGGTAAAGGAAACGGTAATTACAACCTGCAATGTAGCACTGGGACCACAGAAAGATAACCACAAGGCTTGGATATCAGCAGAGTCAATAAAGAAGGTGAAGGAGAGGAAAGAAAAGAAGGCAGCTCTTAACAGCAGTCGTACAAGAGCAGAGAAAGTAAAGGCACAAACAGAGTACAGGGAAGCAAATAAGAACGTGAAAAAAAGCTTGAAGACCGACAAGAGGAACTACATAGAGGCCCTTGCATTAGAAGCAGAAGAAGCAGCTAGACATGGGAATCTGAAGGACCTGTATGACACCACCAAAAAGCTGGCAGGAAAGACCAGTAAACCTCAAAGACCAGTAAAGGACAAAGAGGGAAAGCCAATAATGGGGGAGGAAGGACAGAAGAAAAGATGGTTGGAACATTTTGAGGAACTTCTCAACAGACCAGCCCCACAAGACACACCACACATCCAACAAGCAGACAGGGATCTGCCAATAGACCTCAGTGTACCAAGAAGGGAGGAGATCAGGAAAGCCATTAAAAAACTTAGAAACGGCAAGGCTGCAGGACCAGATAGCATCCCGGCCGAGGCACTGAAGACGGACGCAGAGACCATGGGAGAGATGCTCCACCCTCTCTTTAAGAAGATGTGGGAAGAGGAAAACATCCCATGCGAATGGAAGGAGGGCTATCTTGTGAAGATGCCAAAGAAAGGGGACCTGAGCAACTGTGGAAATTATAGGGGGATCATGCTACTCTCCATCCCAGGAAAGGTCTTCTACAGGATCTTACTGGACAGGATGAAAGATGTGATCGACCCCCAGCTTAGAGACCAGCAGGCTGGCTTCCGCAAAGACAGATCGTGTACAGACCAGATTGCTACACTGCGCATCATCCTGGAACAGTCACTCGAGTGGAATTCACCGCTATTCATCAACTTCATCGACTACGAGAAGGCCTTCGATAGTGTGGACAGGGAGACCCTCTGGAAGCTTCTCAGGCACTACGGAGTGCCAGAGAAATTAACTAACATCATCAGAAACACCTATGAGGGAATGACCTGCAGAGTGATCCACGAGGGACAACCTACCGGTGCTTTCAGTGTACAAACTGGAGTGAGACAGGGGTGCCTACTATCGCCATTCTTGTTCCTGCTGGCAATGGATTGGGTAATGAAGCAATCCACAGCAGGAAGGAAAAACGGCATACAGTGGACAATGTGGGCGCAGCTCGAAGACCTGGACTTTGCAGATGACTTGGCCCTTCTCTCTCATACCCAGCAGCAGATGCAAGAAAAGACCAGCACCATCGCAACCAACTCTGCTCGCCTCGGTCTCAACATCCACAGAGGGAAGAGCAAAGTCATGAGAGTCAACTCTGCCAACACTGCACCCATCATGCTGGAAGGCGAAGCTCTGGAGGAGATTGAGGAGTTCACCTACCTTGGCAGCATTGTCAACAAGCAGGGTGGAACAGATGCAGATGTGAGAGTCAGGATTGGCAAGGCCAGAGTTGCGTACCTCCAACTAAAAAACATCTGGAGCGCAAAAGACCTGGCCATCACAACAAAGATCAAGATCTTTAACAGCAATGTGAAGTCAGTCCTACTCTACGGTGCTGAGACATGGAGGACTACGGTGAATACAACAAACAAAATCCAGTCATTCATCAATTCCTGCCTGCGACGAATCCTCCAGATCCACTGGCCTAACACCATCAGCAACAAAGAACTGTGGGAACGTACCAGCCAAAAGCCAGCGGACGAAGAGATCCTCCAACGACGTTGGAGATGGATAGGCCATACTCTCCGTAAACCAGCCACAAACACCACAAGACAGTCCCTCAAGTGGAATCCCCAAGGGAAAAGAAAGAGAGGTCGGCCGCGAAACACCTGGCGTAGAGACTTGGAGGCGGACGCCAAGAAAATGGGCTACACTTGGGGACAGCTTGAGATGTTGGCCCAGGACCGGGATGCATGGAGAACTCTTGTTTGCGGCCTAAGCCCCAGAAGGGGTAGTAGGCGATGATGATGATGACTGTAGTTTGGGGAGCTATCATCCTGCTTGTCCTTCCATGTCTTACACCTTCTCCGCATGTCACCTCAACGCCTTGGAGGGGAGACAATGTGTCAACATGCCAGATCCTGATTGAACAGACAGGTGATATTGAGCTAGGGGTGTGTGCTTGTTGGCATTGCTAATAAGGAAAGCCAAAAGAGCTTAAGGAAAGGGCACAGAAGAAATAGAGAGCAAGTGCAATTTATGAACTTTGTCTCACTTTTATTGCCATGAACACACACACACACACACACACACACACACACACACACACACACACACACACACACACACACACACACACACACACACACACACACACACACACACACACACACACACACACACACACACACACACACACACACACACACACACGCCAACTAAGGACAGAAGAGGAAACAGATCCAACACAATGGAAAACATTAACTACACAATATAAACAATAGACTGAAATTTGAAATGTCTGTTAGTTCATCTTCTGTTTAACTGGGTGGTATTATTTGACAATTTAGCAGTGAGTAATTTTATTAATCTCATAATTATCTTTTCAATCAAATGTCACAGTAGCAACAATGTCAATGCCTACCACAATAATCTTAATTTGGCTCACAGGGAGCCAATCATGTTTTATATCCTTTACTATCTAACAGCACAATATTTAATAGGCAGCTTAATACAACCACTATAAGCAGGAGATACATAAAATGTCTGTTCGACATTTTAAGTACTCAGTCTTACCGTTCACTCCTGTAATATTATACCTGTCCTAAGAGCTGATGGTACTTGAGCTGCTAAGCTGTGCAGGTTGCAGCTGAGAGTGGACGTGTTTACTACACAAGCACCGCTTCATCAACAGTAGGTATGTTACTGCCCCACATCACACCCTGGCACTGAAGAAACCTTGGACTCATCTCCACACACACACAGAAGCAGCCTTTGGTTTAAATAACTAACCTTGACAAAAGCCTTAAACTCATAGCAGAATTAAGAACCCAGTCTACCAGCATACAAATGCAACTGCTCTTTCACATCCCCAGCAAAACTTTGGCATAATGACTGGGTTGGAAATCTAGGGAAAATTACCAGGGTAAGAAAGGAATTCCAGAAATGTTCCATGTGTCCTTAAACCTGCGGTATAATAATGTAGCTGAATAATAAAATTGTTGTCACAGACACACAGAGAGACAGAGAGACAGAGAGACAGAGAGACTTCTGAGCATGCCAGTAGGACAGGAAGGCAGGGGTTTGAAGTCTCGAAAAAAAGAAAAAAAAACAGCTATGACACAGAGGAGGTCTGGAAGTGCTTTAATCCTCTACTGGTTAGTCAGCATCCACTTCCTAGAGAGGCCTTGTCGCACAGCTGTATGAGCCAGCAGAGAACCTCCACACAGTGGAGGACATTTCGTTCCTTCATTTGGTATCTGGATACCTCCATGTGATGTAAAAGTAGGGTTTCTGTTGAACTCCCAGACTGTTCCAGAAAGTCATACCACAAGTCCTCCTCGGGAAGAAGGGCTCGGTAGTAGGGAAAGGATTGGCTAATGGGACAAGTTATGCAGTAGCGTAGCATCATGCATCGAATTCAAGGAAACATGCCCATGTTTGTTTACATAATGCCCCCTTGGTTACCTTCGCAAAGCAGTCAACTGAGATACTCTTAAGCCTTTCAGAATCCAAATCCAATTTGCGTTGAATGTTAACTAGCATTTATGAGGAAAAGTACTGTTCATATTTGGAACATTAAGTGCAGGCTGGGAAACTAAATGCCATTAAAAGACATAACAAATACACTGTGACCGGCTGTGTGAAATTCACCCTCCACCCCCAGTACTGTTGCTTGTTGGTTCAAATAACAAGGATTTCTGTGAGAAATATAGTGACGGCTTAGGAAAATAGAAGATCTTATCATACTAGTAAGGTAGCTCTTTGACTTTGAGTGAATTTTATTGTTCACTCAGTGTACAGTTTCTTCATTTGAAAAGACTTAAGTGAGCACAGGTCTATTCCAAAAGATACAGCTGTGACTGCATCCAGGGAGGGGGGGAGGGGTGAGAGAGAGAAAGGAAGTGTGGGCGGTGGAGCTGGGGACATATCTTGAAAACGAGCGAAAAGCAAGAAGCGACCAGCTGTGGGGGAGAGGTAGAGAGAGAGAACCATGCACGTCTTGTGCATGAGTGTTGTGTTGTTCTGCTGGACAACTGTGCTATTGGCAAAGAGCGAAAGAGAGAATCTGTTGAACATAAGCTGTTGCATTGCAGATGTTTGGGGGAAGGCGGTGTTCATCAAATTGTTGTTGAAAATCCTCCCTCCTCACAGCCGTCTCCCCACTCTCCCCTCCTTCTCTGACCCATCTCCTCACTCTCTCCCTGCTCCTTTCACCTGTTTCTCCACTCTCTTTCTCCTCCCTTATCTCTCAACTCCACAGAGAGACAGAGACAGAGGCAGAGAGAAGGCTTGACCAGCCCCACACTAACAGCTTGATGGACCTGGGACAGTATCCTTGGCGTCCAGCATGTGACTTCATACACACCTGCTGTCACCTGCTAAGCAGCAGACTGTTGACCTAGTAAAAGCACTACGGGAAAGCGTTGGGGTGTATCTAGCCAGAGACCCAAGCCACTGAAAGTGTGTTCCCTAAGTGAGCCGAGCCAAACATCACACCACTAAAGAGGTGAACCAAAAAGCTTGAAACGTCAAACAAAAAAACTCTTACGAGGCATATATTGTTTTTCAATTAGAGTGTCTCCACATGAGAGCAGTTTTGGGATACGTAAATATACTACTTTAAAAAAGGTTGCATAGTGGTTGTAGCAAAGCAGGCATGATGGCAAATTTGCTCCAGTTTAGAAACACGTCTGTTCTCCTACCTTGGGCGTTTTTCTATCTCTAGGCTGCTCCTAGCTTTCTTATTGAGCCGGCTGAGGATCAGACCACCAGTCTGTCTGTCTCTAGTCCTTTAGTCAGAGGGGACCTGCCTCACTGTGCTAGCCTCTGGCTCACCTCCGCCTAACAGACCAGACACAGCATGGCAACATACACCATGCACAAACACCTCTCGTATACACACTACAAACACATACAGGCTGTTCCTAATAGTGCGCGTGTGTGTGTGAGAGATGGAGAACAGGAAGGCAGCCCAGTAATAGGATGATCAAAGAAGCTGGATTGCAGCCAACAGGACACAACAGCCACATGCTAGCACCAAAACAAGGGAATACACACTAGTGCATTATGATAATATTGACAAGAAAAACAATCCAAATAACGTTATAATTTCAGTTTCATTTGTCTACAAACGATGTTAGAAGCCCTTGGTTATCCGTGTGTCCTAGCATAGTAAGTAGTATTACATGCTGCAGACAAGGAGATGCACAGACCCTAGAGTTCCTCTATCAAATTCCCATTACAGCGGAATACCACAATGTAGAAATCACACAATCCACCCCCTCCCTCTCTCCCAGTAGTATCACTCACACACACACACGCACGCACACAGACACACTCTCCCTGGAAGTTTTTCTATAAAAGGCAATATGGCTCAGATAAAATCAATGAGAAGTGATTTTAAAATATGTTCACGCTATACATTTTTTCGGAGTGTTTTTTTATTTTTAAACCACAGCGTCCAATAAGCGAATCCTATCACTTCACTGCTCCAGTACAGCAGTATCCCAGACTCTGCGATCCCCACTGATAAAATGGGTGTGACATGAAAAAAGAACCCAAAAATCATTTTGATAATATGGTACATTCCCAACAACATAACTGAGGTAAATAATTATAAAGGATCCCATTGTATTTTGTTGCGATGACAAAGCGGTTTGCCTCACATGAATGATAAAAGGTTTTTTTGCTGGACCTGCCTATTGTTTAGCCCGCTGTCACCAAGGCGAAGGTGCATGGAAGATTAGCTAGCTTAGCAGTATCGGCTAATAGCCGGTTGGCTAACATTAGCAGTTTTCTTACACAATGCTAAAGGTAACACGGCACCTTCCTTCCCCGAAATATGAGGTTAAGTGGGTTGTCCCCGCAGAAACAAAGAACACCAAAACGCTTTGCCGAAAAAACATGACGACATGGACTACATACCCAGAGCTCCGTTCCCCAACTCATGGCGAAGTCCTATCCCAAGTTCTTCCAAGATTTAACACCGTATCCCCCGCTGAAACTCGCCCGGACTGCCGCTGGTTTCCCAATCCCGTCCGTCAGCAGCGTCAACAAGCATGCACACACACACACACACACACACACACACCACACGGACACGCACTTCTTCCTTTGGCCCACAGCTCTGCTTCGCCCGCGTCGTTCTCCACTGCTCTCCTCTTCTAATGCAGTCCCACACTGCTACACCTCCCAGTCCCTGCCTCCTAGTGCCTGCCTCCCCGTCTGAATCAGCGAAATGCAGGAGCATGCAGGACCGCCCCACCGGTGCACCTACATTAATTTGGTACCAGGGAACAACAGGAATAAAATGCGCAGACAGACCTTATACACATGAAATGCTCTCCTCGTCACCCCGTGTCAAATACATAAGCCAATTCAAATGGGATTTTTTTAGAAGGGATACGAGCATAAACTACAAAGGGGCATTTTGCACCCAATTTGAATGTATTTTACATAGAATAGCCGACACTTTGTATATTATGAACACAAACAACTTGATCGTTGTCAATGCATGGACAGTAAGTCGACGTATAGCTTAAAGGCCAATAGGCCATGAATATTGATGATATTTAGTTATATTAACTGGCTTCATCTTTGGGAAACCTAATTGCATTACTCTTTAAGCGTGGGCCCGTCCGAACCATGGTCCGATCGCTGGCGGCGAAGATCCGATTATTGATCGACAGCGCCATCTATCGACAAATACCCACTAGGGTCTGGGCACACTTTTATTAGGTCCATGGGGCACACATGCGCTCCTAGGAATGCGGCTCTGAAACTGTAGCCTCTGCTGTAGCATCCCCTATTGGTGGGGACCGGAGCGGATTGTTTATAGCTGTGGTGAATGCTGAATCGTATTAATTTTTGATAAATTCAGTGATTATGTAATGGGCTATAGATGACAGAAATATATAACGAGGATGTAAGTGATATTTAAAAATGGAAAAAGATTTGACAATAATTAAAATGCATATGCTAAAATTGGGCCAGGATAGATTAACATATGGAAATATAAATAGCCAATATGTAAATACAAAGAGAATTATTTTTTGCTGTTAGATGCATGATCTTAATAAGGTCTGGATCCATGGATCCATTGGATTCAGAATCCATTGAAATGGGAAACGTATCATACGGGCTCTCCAATGCAGTAGGAGGCAGCATTGCATCGAAACTGTTTCGACGTACACTGAAACACATTTGAAGAAGTATAATTAGATCTGACTACATACATTATTGTATGCTCTGTATAGGTTTCATGTTGTTATGTTGTAGGAATAACACTAAACAAATGTATCGCTACATTACGAGGTAGGATTCTCAGTCATTTCGTGTGTTATGTGTATACAATGATGAAAGTAGCTTCAAATCCGCCCCTCGACCTTTGGCACAGTTTTATATTGGGAACATTCATTGATCCCTTGATAAAAGCTATATGTCTTGCAAATGTGATGCAAACAAGCCTAAGCACCCGGATTGTGTCCATTTTATAATGAGTATCTATCTTCCATTCTTCACATCTTTAGGAGTGTTTGTGGAGGAGGAAACGCGTCCTTCTCTCATTCTCTGTCACTGAAGCCAGGAAAAAATAGAGACTGGTGAATGATTCATGTTTACATTTTGACATCCATCAGGCTTACACTTTATGCGTTGCAGCACCACAAGTCAATTCAGTATACAGGAGTTTAAAGATGATGTACTAATGGTATCAAGTAATAACTACATCACCCCGTGCTGCAGGAGTCCAGGGCATTGCAGCTTCTTCTCTTGCCATTCTGCTTCGGATTTCCAAATCCTGTCACTCAGGCCAGTACAAAGCAATTATTCTCTCTTCACTTTAATTCACTAACTATTTGACCTCAAAATAATGCAGATAAATAATTATATCCATGGGGGTCACCTGTGTGGTCACTCTGGGTGGGCAATCATTTTCGAAAACTGTGAGGGGATGTCAAATGGTAGCTATTTCACATACATTTCACATAACTAGGTATGCAGATGTAGTCATGCATCAAATTTAATTCCTTTTTGTCATTCAATCGACCAGACACAGACAACACCATGTGCAAAGTCCTACCCGACCCATGAGCTCCGGGCCAAGAAGAAGAAGAGCTCTGCCCAGTGCCTTCTCTGCGCTTGACCTGCCCCTCCAGCCTTTATTTCGGCATGTTTGCGAAGCTAACCTTAAAAACAGCACTGCCTGCCAAAACAAGTGCGTTTGAACCATTTATACATGCTTGCATATGCGTCATCGAATGGGTTCTCATGTTTACATTAACTATGACGTAAACATGTGTACTACTCACCATGTAGATTCTCTCTCTCTCTCACTCTCACACACACACACACACACACACACACACACACACACACACACACACACACACACACACACACACACACACACACACACACACACTTGATCCCAGGTATGAGGAGTTGATGAAGAAGGTGAGAAAGGGGGGTGGGGAGAATGCCATTGCCAGACACACTCAGAGGAACAATAAGTTGCTGGTAAATGATCGCCTTCGCCTGCTTTTGGATGATGAGGACTTCCTGGAACTTTCGCCGTTGGCTGGTTTGGGTCTCCCCTACGGAGATATCCCTTCAGCTGGATGCTTAACAGGTTAGAAAGCCTTTGATTCTATTGCTATAGCCTACAGTCATTACCCCATCACTCTCTTGCTATAGCCTACAGCCATTACTCTATCATTCTCTTGCTTTAACCTACTGCCATTACCCTATCATTCTATTGCTGAAGCCTATAGCCATTACCCTATCATTCTATTGCTGAAGCCTTCAGCCATAACCCTATCATTCTATTGCTATAGTCTATAGCCATAACCCTATCATTATATTGCTGAAGCCTTCAGCCAAAACCCTATCATTCTATTGCTAAAGCTCAAGCCATAACACTTATAATCACTGAAATATAAAGCAGCCCATATAGGGTGTGGGTGCTGCTTCGTCCCTTTTACCTGCGTGTCCAATCTGTGATTACTGCGCATTCATTCAGGCATAGGCCGGATCAATGGCCTGTGGTGCGTGTTCATTGCCAACGATGCCACTGTGAAGGGCGGCACCGCTTATCCAATCACAGTGAAGAAGCAGCTGCGGGCACAGGAAGTGGCCATCCAGAACCGCCTCCCATGTGTCTACCTGGTTGATTCTGGAGGAGCGTTTTTACCACTTCAGGTAAACACGTGTGCACAGGGTTTGGTTCAATGTAAACGCTTTATAAGTTGTTATTCCAGCTCTGAATGGGTACCTTTTTTTTTGCAGGGATTCTTATTAATTCAGTAAAAAGTTGAGTTAGGTAGGTCTCCATAACATTTGGTACCACTTCAGACACAGTGGGAGTTGTAATTCACGGTCAAACTTAGAGAGACTCAAATAAATGCCTTATTTGACATGCTGAACCCCCATTGCCCATTAGGGTTAGTCCCATGAGATTTCTCTGTACCTTGAAAGCTTTGGAATAACACTAATATTCTCCTCAGAAAACAAATGTGTCTGTGTGCTCTAGGATCATGCATGACAAAGCTTTCCTATGAAAGGAAGTTATGAGGGATCCTGAGATTAATGCATCGATTTTAATGAAAATATTTGCGCGGATTTGTCAGGCACAAAGACTGATGAAGCTACATGGACGACCTTGTTTCTGCCTTGTGTTTTATATGTCATGGTGAGGAATTCCCTTTGCCTGTGAGACATGTGCCCCCATGTCTCGCTGGTAAAGTTTCAAGCATGGCATGTGATTCCCTGTCGAGGCTACCTGCAGCTTTAATATCGATGAGGCTGCTTTGTCCAACGATATAAAGTCAAACCCCACAAAACAATAATTTGCTGAACTACGGGCATTAGTACATAAATCCACAAATCCCATGTTACCTTATGGAAGGTGTAGCCATTAGTGGCCTCTTAGCAGTTTTAATCATAGCTGAGTCAGTCAATAGTGTAACATTTTTGTTACAAAGCCTATGTGTGTCCTTATCTACGTATGCAGTCAGAAATCTTTCCAGACAAGAACCAAGGCGGAAGGACGTTCTACAATGAAGCCATAATGTCTGCGAGGAAAATCCCACAGGTAAAATTAAACTCTGAACAACTAAATCTGGACCTCACAGACAATGTATGAGACTGTCCCAAACATTAATCAGCAGTAAAAAAGTGTCAAGTTTGTTTTCAATACATAAATAATCACTCTCTCACATTTATTTATATATCAACCAATCAGTTGAGCGGGTGTGTGTGCTTGCCGTAGGTGGCGGTGGTGTGTGGCTCGTGTACAGCTGGGGGAGCTTATATACCCACCATGGCGGAGGAGACGGTGATGGTGGACCGCATAGGGACTATATTCCTGGGAGGCCCGCCACTCGTTAAAGCTGCCACCGGAGAGGAAGTGACACCAGAGAACCTGGGTGGAGCCAAGCTTCACTCTGAGTGGGGACACACACACACACACACACACACACACACACACACACACACACACACACACACACACACACACACACACACACACACACACACACACACACACACACACACACACACACACACACACACACACACACACACACACACACAACTCAACCCCATGTATAAGAACCCCATTCACATAAGAACTTAGGGGTTGCTGCTACTCAGTTCTTGAGAAAGTAATTGGTGCCTAACCCCTTACTACTTCTGACAAATACACTTTAAAACTTTGCAATTGCAACAGTTTTTTACTTTCGGCTATTAATTTATATGGATTAGCACCCGTTCTTGCAGGCTTTTACGAGAACCGCTCATCCAAACAACTTCAAACCTGACACTGCACTTCCTTGGGTCCTCAGCTATGGAGAAGTGTGAAGTCGATCAGAATAACGGTTGTCGGTTAAATCTGAAGATTAACATACATGCATGCAGTCATGCACAGAGACTCCTTCTGATTAAGTTATAGGTGGAAATGTCAGCAGATAACATTAAGACATTAAGGATACACTTTGTCTAAAGTGAATTCAGTTCATTGTCTTGTAAAATGATGCAGACTTCGGGCATTGAACCCAGCGCTTTTAAGCTGTGAGTTGAACACCTTGCGCCACCCTTGTTCTAACTTGTATGTCTGTCTTGTTTCAGAGTCAGCGGCTGTGTGGACCATTTTGCCAAGCATGAGAAGGAAGCCTATGAGTGCACACGAAACATAATTTCCACCCTGAACTTCGAACTTCCCCAGGAGGAAGACGAGCAGCGGTGGAAGGCCGAAGAGGAGCCTTTACATGGCTGTGAAGAGTTGCTTCAACTGGCTCCACTGAATTACAACCACAGTCTGGACGTCCGCATGGTATCAGATAACCCACAGAGAAGCCCTTTGTTTAAAACACAATCAGATATAATGTTTGGGTTAAGAACATTACACATGTGCCCAGGACCGAACTCTCATGCATGCGATGTTGACGTCTTTTTGTTGTTTGCCCGTCTAGGTCATTAGTCGTTTGACAGATGGCAGCAGATTCCAGGAGTTCAAAGCTCGCTATGGCACCAACCTTGTCACTGGTTTTGCCAAGATACACGGGTAAGAGTTGGGACACATGCAGCGAAACATTGACCAGATAACCATATCTGCATGATCCTTTGCCCGAGGTAAAAAACATGATAAAGTGTTTTGTTTCTATTGATAGCCACCAAGTGGGTATAGTAGCCAACAACGGAGAGCTGTCCAATGAAGCATCACTCAAAGGCAGCCATTTTGTCCAGTTGTGTGACCAGAGAGACATTCCCCTCCTCTTCCTCCAGAACACGGTGCCCAGATCAAAGCAAACGCTGGACGTGGCGCAGGTATTCCCTCGCCAACCACCTTCCAAATGTGATTATATGGATTTTTGTGTAATGTAAGCTTGTGTGTATTTTTTTTTCATAATCATACATACAGGTGTGTAATACACAAACAATAAGGTGTGTGTATGTTTTAGGCAGAGGTCAACTCTAACTGTCTGAAGGCTCTGAGTTCGATGATGTCGGCGGTGGCATGTGCTTCGGTCCCAAAGATCACTGTTGTGATTGGTGGTTGCCATGGTGTCGACAGCTATGCCATGGTGAGTTTCCTTTCCTAGATCTGGTACTAACACTGGCACAAAACGGCACCACTTTGACTTTCATTGTGGCTTTTAGTCAATTTATTTTAATTGTTAAATTACTGCATACTCATGTCATGAAGGTAAACAAGCATCGTCACATCTTCAACAAATATTTAGGGCATTTAGGAAATTTGGTGGATTACCGAAGATAAACCATCATGTTGGTGTGAAGGTCTTTAATGCTCAGTATTATATGTGTGATTCCCATATGGGAATTTTTCTTTAAACAAAAAGTTGTTGGTATTTTCTAAGATAGATTACAATGGTAAATGGTTGTGATGAAGCCAGATGAACTTGGCTGCCTATACGATTAATTTTACTCGCCTGCAGTTTAGCAGCATATTCAGTGGATGCTCTCCACCTAGGAGCACTCAGTCTTCCAATCCTTGCGTCCTGTCTTTTACGAACAGTGCGGGCGCTCCTTCGACCCCAACTTCTTGTTCCTGTGGCCCAACGCCAGAGTCTCTGTGATCGCCCCAGGCCATGCATGCTCTCTGCTGCCCCCCGGTGGCGAAGAGGAGGAGGAGCAGGATGCAAACAGGAAACTGGAGGAGGAGAGCTCCGCGTTCTTCTCATCTGGTCGGCTCTGGGACGATGGAATCATTCTCCCTCAGGAAACCAGGAAGGTAATTGAATCCTGTTCCTTGTTGTCGTGGTTTCCATCAGCACAGTACAGCTAATTCCTTCTTCAGTCAACTACTGTCAGCGATGTTATGGTCCCAGGATGGCAAAGACCTTGCATGAATAATCTGTGAACAATTCATGACAACGTGACGTCACACAACTCCTAATTAACCTAATCCTTAAACCTCCCCATCTCTAACCCAAAACCTTAAATTAACCATATCTGACCTGATACCTAAACTTAACCATATCCAAACTAATGCTCAGACATAATCATCCCTAACCGAATATCTCAATTTAACAATCTTTAATCTAAATCCTAGATAAATACTTAATTGAACTATCTCTTACCTTAAACCTAAACTTAACCATCTTTCAATTCCGAAACCTGACTATCAGACTGGTGCCGTGCACCTAACCTCTGTGCTAATTGAGAGAGATGTCTTGTCAATTTCTTTCATTCATTAGTCACTGGATTTATTTTTCGAAATGAGTAGAAAAGTATTTGATGTAGTAGGTACAATTGCTCTGATTTAACTTACCTGCTAGTAAGGTGACGTTTGAGGTCACATTGTCATGAATTATTCATTGAATGTCTTCGCCATCCAAGGAAAAATACCTTGCGTCACTGTGTCTGAAGGGGTGCAGGATGCAGGTTTATTTTTTTGCAGTTGTTGTGCCTTTGTGTGGGACAAGCAAAATAGGTTACTTTGTACCGGGAAATTCAGAATTAAAATTAGTGAGGTTATCTTTAATCTCTTTGAACAGGAAATCAATCACTAGGGTGTATCATGTACTGTGAGGCATTTCCACTTTCCTACGCCATTCTATGTGCCAATAGGTTATAAATGGGAATCCCTGTTAAAGCTATTTCATAACGCTCATGCACAAAATAATTAATTTAGTTGTATTTTATTAGCATTGTTAGCATGAAATGACAACTTGGGACATTATTTCTGTAAAAAGATGATTTTAATGTTCACAAAAGTAAAAAAAATCGCCTCATGACATTTTCCCTCCCTTGTGTTTAGGTACTCCGAGCCTGTCTAGACATCATCAGGCAACAGCAATATCAGATCTCCACAGAGAAGCAAAGGGCCCCTCTGCTGAGGATGTAGAGCCTACCTTATACTGAGTATATGAGGATACAGTATACTGAGTATATACTGCAGCTTTTCCAGTCACACTAGAGATGCCTTGTCTAATCTTTTCATTCATTAGTCACTGGAAATAAACTACGAAATTAATACAAATGAATAGAAAAGTATTTGAAGTAGTAGGAAAAAAATTTGACACATTTTTCTGTATGACGATTGTTAGTGTTGATATTTGTGTGACTTCTGATCATTTAAAACACATATTGTGAATGAGCAATGAAATGTAAATCTGGTGTTTATTTGTATAAAACTAAAATGTATATATATTTCGGACCGATATTAAACATAGTACGATACAATATATCTGAAATAGATGAACATTATTAAACATATATAAAGGTACAATTTAGGTATCAATCAATTGTACTGTAAAAGTACTGTGAAAGTTCTTTCCTTGATAACAAAATAAAATAATGTTTTACCATTCAGGGCACCTGAATGGTATCCATCTTGCCTGTGTAAGATGGATTCCCTGCACCAGGGAACCCATCTTCGTGGGTTCCCTGAATGTAACACATTGCCCGAGGAACGTAGAGAGCGAGGGTTGACATTTTTTGCTGCTTTTTTTATGATATTGCTCTCTTTCCAACTCTCAAATCGTGCCTACTATTGTTCCTTCAGGTTATAATCCTTGAATGACTATATTTGGCCTGAGGTGCTAACATAAAAGGCATCGTAACACTGCATTATTAACATCAAATGTACACCTAGTATATGTAGTCTATTGTGGCTGATGGAAATACACTACCTGACTGATGCAATGCTAACAACTGCATGTTTGGGACAGGCACACTAACAACCTATGGACACAAGGCACTAGCAACCAAATGGTGAGAAATCAATTTTAAAAGCTGGAAGATCTCACTGCAGTGACACTTTCTTCACCTCCGTCAAGGACAGGGCTGGGTGGGGTCGACGGTAGTGGATTAACACTAAAGGCTAGGGGGTCCGTGGCTTGTACGTGCCATGTAGGGTGACAGGGATAATGGTGTTGACAGAAGCCCTTGCCAGCTCGGTCATCTGCCTGGCATCAAGCACCAACAAGAAGCTCGGCCTCTCAGCACCCGGCTTCACCACAATACTCAGCAACACACCTGGACACAAGAAGGACATGGGGATTTGTGTGTGTGTGTGTGTGTACGAGAGGAATTTAGAGAATATAGACCAGCGATCGTGTATTTGTGTGCTTCTGTGTTGACCTGCATGTGTGTTAAGTGATAACACGTGACATGACCATGTTGATATTTGCGAGCTTGTGTTTCTGTGTGTGTTTGCGTGTGAACCGACCATCATCTTCATCTATGGCCCCAGGCGTTGGTATGAACAGAGGTTCAGAGGGATAGGAGTCCTCCTCCTGCCACAGCCGTGTGTCTTTGGTTCGGACGTTGAGCTTGACAATCTACAACCAACAAGTGCTTAGTTTCAGAGGATCTTGAGAGAAGATCAAAACAAATGATACGCATTTTAATATAGAATTGTAACAAAAAAACGTCAGGTAAAATGTGTTTTCTGTATTATTATAAAATAATTACCTAGCATTTGAGGAACATGCCTGCATTTTAGGAACATGTTTGCATCTTGCTTTCATAGTGGGAAGATATTTCAAGGGGTGGTTTTTAGGTGTGTGTGTGTTTTGCACTTGCATGTGAATGTGGCCAGCTGACCTACCCTGTCTGGAATGAAGTGGTTCAGTCCCAGGCCGTACACGTAGCGGTAGTTCTTCCCAGAACACCTTGAGTAATTAATCTGAGGAAACTCAAACGCTTTGGAAGTCAGAGAGAGACAGAGAAAAGTAAGGAAAGAATGAGAGCAATGAACATGTATGTCATGTATAAACTTCATAAGCTAGTGAAATAGGATACTAACAATTTGCCAGTGCCAATTCCCCCTATTGTCTGTCCAGGCCTCTAAGTTTCAGTGTATATCTTCGTGCACAGTGCTGTGAGGTATATCACACACTGTGCTGCCACATGCACGCACAATGTGTATATGCGTGTGCGCGTGTGTTTTCCTCACCCTGTCGAGGTCCAGAGAAGAGAACCTCAGGTTCCAGCCAGACCGTCCCATCGCTACGGAGAACCGCAGTTGCCGTGGTGTAGGACAGGGAAACCAGGTTTTTTCCTTGCTCTTCCTATACAAAAATAAAAATTCATATTCAGACTGCCTGCCAGTTCTGATACCAATGAATTTAAAATGAGAAAATAGGTGTGTCGGTGTGTGTGTGTGTGTGTGTGTGTGTGTGTGTGTGTGTGTGTGTGTGTGTGTGTGTGTGTGTGTGTGTGTGTGTGTGTGTGTGTGTGTGTGTGTGTGTGTGTGTGTGTGTGTGTTTGCGTGCGTACGTGCATGCCTGTGTAGGTGTGTGTGTGTGTGTTTGCGGGGCCCACCCTGTATATGTCTAGAGGTAGCACGTAGCGTCTGACCTCCGGCTGAGGAGCCCTCATGGCGGATTCTTTCACCTTGTCCCACTCAGCCCTCATGTTGGCCAGATACAGGTAGTTATACACAAAATCACTCCTGCAGGGCATGAGAGGAAACCTTTATTAACACTCGTAAATCTAACTTACTAATCACAGAGGCAAAAAAAACAACACATACATATAAAATAACATGAATCACAACAACATTTAATGCATGAGTGAATGAGAGAGGGAGTGACAGACAAAGAGAAGAAGCAATAGAAAAACGTACACTGACTCAAAAACATTCAATGGAATTTACTTAAATAATAAGACATTTGTTTTAGTTGTATTGTGGAGTAGTAAATGTAACTGTAATCCTTTGATCCCATTTCCCCTTCAGTTCCTCATTGTATTTTGATTGTATTCATATAGAGCTTTTCTAAGTACTAAAGTAAACCAAAAATATATAAAAAGTCAATACAGCTTTTAAACCATCAGTGCCAGAAAGATGGACAGAGAGGTTGGGAGAATTACATAGTAAATGTGTGTATGGTGTGTGAGTCAGACCCCTACGCACCCCTTCCACGTGCAGAGGTCGACCACGATGAAGCCCTGGTCCTCATAAGCGTTGATGTGGTGGAACACGTTGAATGCCGACGTCTGGAACTTGTGACTGCTCAGATAGGCGGCCGGATCCCTAGTGGCCACGTGGAACCATGTCTGATCAACACACACACACACACCAATACACACACACACATACACACACACACGTACACACACACATACACGGTTACATCAGATAGAGTGTATACTTATGCATGAAGTATGTATTCAGATTATATCAATATTATATTATCATAATCAATATAATATATTATTCATATATTCATATATATTATTCTATATCCAGAATTTATTTTTTATAAAATAATAGTCTCAATTATATTATGGCACCTCAATTCATCTAAATATAATCAGAATGTTTGTGTTCATGTTTCTTTCCTAAACAGTTATCGCTTTCACAAACAATTGTGTCCCGAGACATGTGCACCTCCTACCCCGATGTACTCGTTGGACTCGAAGCAGTCCATGTAGTTGGTCCCTCGGAGGCTCCAGGAAGACAGAAACTTAAGCAGGTTAATCTTCACCGGCTGCTCCACAAACACAAAGTGGTTCTCTGTCATCCCGAAGCTTCACACAAAACAGACAGGCACAAAGGAGGAGATGAATATTGACCGATAGACTGATGTTCTTTTTCCGAGGCCTGTGAGAGAGAGAGCAGGGTTTGGAGCTCACGGGCAGCATACCTGTGTACGTAGGAGGGTTTAAATCTCTCGCTGCTGGGGAGCTGTACCACCACCTCAGACCTCTTCAGGGGATCGGACCCGTCTTGAAGAAAGACAGATGAACCAAGGTAGTCGATTTAAATGACATGCATGTAATAGCATGTGATCAGCCAAGAGAAGGAGTCGTGGACAAGGTCTGTTGGGGTACTTTCATGGTAGTTTGATATGACAGAATTGGGAAAAGTAACCCCCTTTGTGTGCCACAAAGCCACCTTTCTGAGGAGGAGGGATCTTAATGATGTTGTAGGCCAGGCTCATGTTCTTCCCAAAGCAGTTGCCGATGTTATACACGCTGCCATCTGCATCAGTGTGCGGGTGGGCTGTCACCCCGTTCACTGAGAGGTAATCACACAGGTCCACCTGATACACACATGCACACACAAACAAACACACAAACCCATCAGTTTAAGTAAGGACACACTCTTGGGAAAATAATAAACAAATGAAGCTGTGTGTTTCCCAGCACCAGCTGCATGTAAAGATGGCAACAAAAACCAAGGTTATACTCAGTTAGTCAGATTGTGTGGTCAACCAATCAGGTCTCACCTTTTTTAATGTCTCAAGCGAATCAGGATCCACCTTGGTGATGAAGTTGGTCTCTGTGACGGCATAGAAGTCTTCACCAATTGGATAGATGTTCACGAGGCAGTTATCTGTCACTTCAATGCCTTGGAAGTAGGTGAAGAATCTATGCACGCACACACACACACACACACACACACACACACACACACACACACACACCACACACAAACACACACACACACACACACACACACACACACACACACACACACACACACACACACACACACACACAAGGATGATTGTAGGCCTTAATTAGGTTGTAGCATCATTTTGTATTTTTTACAAACAATGATCTAATTTCAATTATGCTGTAATAATTTAATACTATTTCAGGGTCGAGCATGAGGACCAGGGAGGGTTTAGCATACATCTGGGTGTGCCTGTAGGTCATTGGTCTATAGATGAGCCCTTCCAGCAGATTCCTCCACATTGTCTGTGGCTGGTACAACATTTAGAGAGTCATCTTTCATCATGCAGCAATATAAGTACACAAGTGCCCAATAAATGACCTTATTAGGTAACTAAAAAGTCGAAAAACAAAAGGCCTAAATTAAGAACCTGGAGAAGATGTTTTTGCAGGGGTCCGGGTAGGCTGCTGTTCCAAACTCAG